>NC_053160.1:123927089-124022077 GCF_016835505.1 Polypterus senegalus | reverse complement strand
TTATTCTCAGAAATGGCTGCCCAGTACTGTACATTGTAGCCAGCATGTGATGTATCCTGTGGTAATTAGTGAGTCTGGCTAGTGGTACTCTATTTGTTAAATACTGAAATCATACTCTGATACTTTACATTATGCAATAAATTTACTATGCAGAATACAGAGAAGTACAGAGAAAGAGGATGAAAGCTAGGAATGCTCAAGTGAAGTATATTCCGTGCAGTGCGCCTTTACTGGTGTATATATATACATATTAGACATGCACGATACATCAGAAACTATATTGTTATCGGCCAATGTTCATTAAAAATGACGACATCGAAATCGGTTAGATGTGTACATTTAAACCAATACTGCCAACCAATATAATTAATTGTCATAGTGAACATTGTCAGTTCACTAAATAAATGTTGGTTTCATTGTTTGGTGAGGCAGACATTAAGCTGCAGAAAAACATGCATGCAAGCACAGTGACATGCACTTATAAAAAAAAAAAAAACAGGAGCACTACGCGCGTTGTTTACTTTTTGGGCAGATATCGTTAGTAAAGCAACATTTCAGCCATCTGGTCATATTTTTTTGTGAAAAATGAAGACAACATAGTTGCTATCTGGTCTGCCTGCAAAAATGAGAATGCGAGGAGACTTTAGAATTAAATCTTTCAATATTACAAATTTAATTACCCATCTGAAGAACCACTGTAACAAATTATACACGAAATTTTAGCAACTAATGCTACCAAAACGAAAGTTAAATCAGACGCTAGCGGTAGCCTCATATGAAGACATTTCCTCAAGACAGCACCAGACCTAAATGCATAACTACAAACCAACCTACTGACCAACCTTTTTCCTTAGACGAGGATGAGGGATTTTGCCTGCTACTACATCATTCAGAACCTCGGTACATTCTTCCATGCTGGGGATACTTTGCAAATGTCTCACTGCCTGCATTATATGATGCGATTGCTACACATATCCACAAGCTTTTAACAGTAGAATTACCAGAGCCAACGAAAAAACTCGTAATTCCGGCCCACCTTAAATCCCTTTGCACCTCTCCGTCAGCCTCTTTTGTCTTCTAAATGTGTTGATAATTCCAAGCAGCAAGCTATACCATCCCTTCAGAACGGCAATAAGTTCTCCCAGTTCCTACCTTGATTGATTATCTGGGAATGAGCTATTCAGAATTGTAAGGGGAAATAACTTGATGTGCGTTTTGTGTCTAAACAATCTATGTAAACAAATCGTTAAAACAGAAACTACGTTTTAGTAATAAATGACAAAATATACACATGAACTGTATAATATGTAAAGGCTGATGGCCAAATATCAAACAAACACTTCCATAAAAAGGGCAACTACAATACAACAGCTTCCGTGGTGTAGCAGTTAGAGCTGTCGACTTATAATTCAAAGATCGTGAGTTCGAAACCAGCTCCCCTGCAAATTTACTGTTTTGAGTAGTGAGCTGCTCCTATTGTTACTATTATACAATAAAAACATAAATTTTATGTGTGTCTGTAACAGCTGGTGTAAATTTATAGGACTTGTAAAAGTTAGCATTTTTTTTTCACTTTTATTTTCTCAGTCATGATCACGATACACCACCACCCCCCGCCCCAGATCTGATGTAGTTACTTTTTATATGAAACTGGGAATAACTGTAGATGTGAGTGGTGTTTTGAGACAATGGAACTGTAAATTCGCTGATCTGGAGGGATAAAAGCCGACATAAAAATGCTGGTGAATCTGCCTTCTTTGTATCTCACCGTCACTTGAATTTTTTTTTATTCAGTTTTACTGAGGGTTCCTGCTCACGCTGAATTAGTATGCACCTTATGGTTCATGTCAAATAACTCATTTTATGACCTGTATAATACAGTACATTTAGGAAAACATTGTAGCACTGATGCAGCATTATTCATATTCATTTGCCTGCCTTCTTGCGCTTCTAATCAGTGATAACAAATTTTTTTTTTTGTTCTTGCCAGTGTCCACATTTTGGTGCACAGTACTGTTTTTTTGTATTCCAGGACATGCAGATGAAAGAATAGTACAGAGAGGTCAGTTCCGCCCTATATGCAATCATCAGATTCAAATGTTAACAGTTCACACACACCCAAGGGCCGTCCTTTCTTTCTTCTTTGAAAACAAACAGCGTCAGATTGGGTGTGAATTTATACTGCCGCTGTTAGAGTCAGATCAGAAGGGGCAAGGGAGAGCGTGAATGAGACAGAGAATAAAACTGAAAAAAAGCTAACTTTTAGAAATGCCATACATTTACAGTTGATCTGACGCTGTTCGCTTTCAAATAATATTGCATTCGTGCGACAATGTTTTCTGATTGGTACTATTCAGGTCATAAAATGATTTCTTAAAAATGTCACATATACAGTAATCCCTCCTCGATCACAGGGGTTGCGTTCCAGAACCCCCCGTGATAGGTGAAAATCCACGAAGTAGAAACCATATGTTTGTATGGTTATTTTTATATATTTTAATCCCTTAGAAACTCTCCCACACGGTTTATAAATATTCTCCGCACAGTTATACAGTAAACTCTCGTTTATCGCGGTTAATCCGCTCCAGACAGATAAATGAATTTCAACTAAGTAGGATTCTTCATTTATAAATCTAATATTTTTTCGGAGCATTGAAAACCTGTTTACGACCTTCTAAATACGTTTTTTTAACATTATTAGAGCCCTCTAGACATGAAATAATACCCTTTAGTCAAAAGTTTAAACTGTGCTCCATGACAAGACAGAGATGACAGCTCTTTCTCACAATTAAAAGAATGCAAACATATCTTCCGCTTCAAACAAATGCGCGTCAGGAGCGGAGAATGTGAGAGAGAGAGAAAGAAAAGTAAACAATCAAAAATCAATAGGTCTGTTGGGCTTTTAAGTATGCGAAGCACAGTGATAAAGCGGCCACAATGAAGGGATCAATGTGAAGGTAGTCTTTCAGCATTTTTTAGAGGAGTGTCCGTATCTTCTAAGCAAATAGCCACTGTGCAAACAGCCCCTCTGCTCACACCCCCTCCGCCAGGAGCAGAGAATGTCAGAGAGAGTGAGAGAGACAGAGAAAAGCAAACAATCAAAAATCAATACGGGCTGTTAGAGCTTTTAAGTGTGCGAAGCATATCGTATATCACTGAGGAGTTTTATTTAATACGTAATACGTGCTCTGATTGGGTTGCTTCTCAGCCATCCGCCAATAGCGTCCCTTGTATGAAATCAACTGGGCAAACAAACTGAGGAAGCATGTACCATAAATTAAAAGACCCATTGTCCGCAGAAATCCGCGAACTAGTGAAAAATCCGTGATATATATTTAGATATGCTTACATTTAAAATCCGCGATGTAGTGAAGCCGCGAAAGTCGAAGCACGATATAGCGAGGGATCACTGCATTTGTCTCTTTCTTTTTTTGCCTGGTGCTGCATGGACATCGTGCACCAGAAAGCATGAGCTTATTCAGTGCGACAAGAAGCACGCAGGTGGCCAGTTGCTGTGTGATATAACACACTTGCCTTGGCGGCGATCCGCGCGCATGCACTGTACAAGGCATACATGGTAAGCACGGAGAAAAGAAGAGTGTTCTTTGCTCAACTTGCAAAGGAGCTTAGTCGTCGCTTCTTACAAGAAAAGGCGATGGATAAAGCAAAAGAGGATGCAACATCGACAAGCTTCTGCTCCAAGACCGCCGCTTCCCCAGGAAAGCAAACTCAGTGTTAGGTGCCTCTTCAGTGTAATAGTAATAGTAGAATGCAGCTTCAAGTTTTATACCTTGTGAAAGATGCGCCTTCTGTGTCTAAACTGTAAAAGATTTTAAGGTAAGATCTACTCCAGTTTTAATGTAAGCATTATTTTAAAACAATCACCCTAAAACAGGGGTCTCCAACACGTCTCTCGCAAGCTACTGGTAGCTCACAACCCCTTTCCAAGTAGCTTGCCAAAGGGTTAATGAATCCTACATAAATTTGAAAACTTTATTAGTCAAATTAGGGGTGGGCTATCTTTCCAAAAAAATCACATCACGGTCCTTTTAACACAAAATCACGATCCACAATCTGAATTGCAATCTGTCTTTTCAATGTGGCATATACTTAAAGAGAATATCTGGACTCAAAACTCATCTATCCATCCATCCAACCATCCATTATCCAACTTGCTATATCCAAAATACAGGGTTATGGGGGTCTGCTGGAGGCAATTCCAGCCAACACAGGGCGTAAGGCAGGAAACAAACCCCGGGCAGGGCGCCAGCCCACCGCAGCTGAAACTAATCAAGACCTAAGTAACACTTTATTTTAAATATCAAACAAAGTTGAATTCAATTGTTCTCTCGTTCGCTAGCTAAGCAGAGTTAAGGAACATGCCACAAAGCGAGCAAGTGAGTGATAATATGACCCCCTCTCCTCGGTCTGCTGCGTGTCTCTGGGAATTGCACAATTAAATCGGTACCGTAAGCGAACTCTGATACACAGCGAAATGAGAAGTCAAAAATCAACTGGAATGTTCAAGCAAACTATAGAAAAAAACTCGATATAAATCCGTTCAGTAGTTCTCTCGTGAAAAGCGGACAGACATACAGACAGACAGACATTGGACTTTATATATTATATATTAGTAAACCTTCAAAATAATGTGGAGTTAAAGTCTCAATGGCATTCTCAACATTTCTGGAGCTAAGCAGAGCCAGATAACTATAAGGATCTTCTCCAAGCAGCTCTGAAAATATCTGCTTTGTTTGGGACTCCATACCTCTGTGAGTCTGACATGAATGTCATGAAATCAAAGTTTAGAACAAGACTGACAGATGAACATTTAAATGACTCCATGAGAGTGATCCTAAGTGGCTGCACTCCACCATACACCTCTCTTGTTGACTCCATGCAGTGCCAGTCATCTGACTAACTAAAAAACACATCACACATGCAACTGGACATGTGAATACTCTTGTGAAGTGAAACAGTGACGTGACAAAATGACAAATGAATAAGTCATATCCGTGTATTTGGAATTGCATTGTTTTGTTTTGACAGCATTCATGTTTTAATACAATAGTGTGAGATACACTTGAAAATGCATACAGACGTACAAAATGCACTTGCAGGTGAACTCAATTTTCTTTGTGATGTTTTAATGCAAAATCCGAGTTGTGGACACCAACATTTTGTAAATGTTCAGACAAAACAAACTTCCTCAGTTTGTTTCAGTTGAAATAAGCTATGAGACTAAACGTTAGAAAACATGAGTAGCTCTTGGCCATTTTCATTTTGCAAAAGTAGCTCTCAGGGGAAAAAAGGTTGGAGACCCCTGCCCTAAAATATACAACAGTCTCTTAATATTTCAAGGCACACCTGTGTTAGAAAGTGTTTCATTGTGCACCAGCTTGTGCTGCATCTCTTAAAAGTTCATCTGCATCACACTTTCTAGAATGCCCTTTATATGACCCAAATCATTATACATGAAGCTTTCAACGTCACAATTTTTATTAATGGCGGTGCTTGGTACAGGCGGTTGTTCTGTTTTTCTTTACCACATATCTGGTCAACCTAATTATTTTTTATTATAATACAGGTAAACATTTGTAAACTTGTTTTTTTTTTCAGCTGAATAACTATCTCAGCAAGCCCCCCATTTCCAGGAATAACTGCGTCCTCCAGTATTGGAAAAGCAATGCAGCCAGTTTCCTAACCTTGGCTAAGGCAACGATCAAGTTGGCACTTTGTACCAGTGTAGACAGTGAAGGCCTTTTTTCAGCTGTGTCATATATAGTAAATGAAAAGAAAAACAGACATGCTGGTGAAAAGGCAGAAATGGTTCTTTATGTTAAGAAAAACCTACCGTTTGTGCTTTTTAAAGAAGCCAACCTAAGACCAGTGTTACTGGCCTCATTGTACCTTTAATTTTAGTTTTACTTAAAGTAATTTATGTCTGTTTATGGCACAAAGTATATGCATTCACTTTTTTGTTAATATACCCAATATCATGTTCTCTAATGGCATGGTGTCTTGATGTGCTTAAGATACCCAGGATGTGTATGTTAAGCAGATTTGGAGCATTTTTTCTATAGAGAAGGGCCATGTTTTACTCTATCCATAAAGTACTGGTTACCTATATCACAAAGAAGAGTGTAAAAGTCTGAAAGTTAATAAAAATAAGTTCATCTCTGTTTCACATGCTACTGTTGTTTCTTTGATAATGCATAATACATTTTCAGCATAACTAAAACATTCAAACCTGAAGTAAATAAAAAAAAATATCGGCCATCGGTATTGGTAAAGTTGGACAAAAACATATAGGTTATTGGTATCGCCCAGAATTTCCATATCTGTGCATCACTAATATATATATGCAAACATACAAACATATACATACACAGTGGGTATAGAAAAGAATCACCCCCTTTGAAATATTCCCATTTTTTTGCTTTACAGCCTTAAATGAAAACATACAAACCAATATTATTTCCAGCTTTACTTGCAATCTATAACATCCAAGTGAAAGATTATTACAGCTACAGTTCAGAAGAACTGAGATTAATAAAGGATCACCCCCCTCCTAAACAATATTTGTAAACTCAATCAGGTGTAAGTAACCACCATTTCCATTGCACACCATGGTTACTGGCTTCCACCTGTGATCAACTGTAATCAGTGTGATTAGTGAATCATAAAAACAGAGCATTCCTGGAGCATTCCCTTGCTTGGTAGTGCAACTGACAGCAAACAACTGACTATGGGTGGCAAGCCACTTGCAAAGGAGTTGTGGACAGATATAAAGCAGGAAATGGATACAAAAAAAACTCAAAGGCTTTATTAATCCCAAGGAGCACAGTAAAGTCCATAATAAAGAAGTGGCAAGTGTTTGGTACTACTAGGAACTTCCCTGGATCTGGCCATCCCTACAAACTGGATGGAAGAGCAAGGAGGAAACTGGTAAGAGAGGCTACCAAGAAGCCAATGGGCACTTTGAAAGAGTTACAGGATTTTATGGCAAAGAGTGGTCATTGTGTGCATCCATCCATCCATTTTCCAACCCGCTGAATCCGAACACAGGGTCACGGGGGTCTGCTGGAGCCAATCCCAGCCATCACAGGGCACAAGGCAGGAACCAATCCCGGGCAGGGTGCCAACCCACCGCAGGACGCACACAAACACACACCAAGCACACACTAGGGCCAATTTAGAATTGCCAATCCACCTAATCTGCATGTCTTTGGACTGTGGGAGGAAACCGGATGTGACATCAATTTCAAAAGCGCTCCAGAATTGTGGCTTGTTCAGGAGGGTCGCAAGGAAAAAAACACTTCTCAAAAAAGCCACATTATGGCTCGTTTGAGCTTGGCCAGAATACACCTTGAAGAGTCTGATGCCAAGTGAAAAAAGGTCTTATGGTCAGATGAGACCAAATTCGAACTTTTTGGCCTCAATACCAAACGGTACACCTGGTGGAAATCCAATGCAACTCACCATCCACAACACACCATACCTACAGTAAAGGATGGAGGTGGCAGCATCCCGTTGTGGGGGTGTTTCTCTGCCACAGGGCCTGGGGCTTTCATTTAGGGTAGAAGGAAAATCGATGTGGAAAAATACCGTCAAATTCTTGAGAAAAACCTGCTACCCTCTGCCAGAAAGTTGAAGATGGGCAGAATGTTCACCTTTCAACACGAGAACGACCCGAAGCACACAGCAAACTTGACCACACAGTGGCTGAAGGAGAAAAAAGTGAATGTCCTTGTGTGGCCCAGTCACAGCCCAGACCTAAATCCCATTGACAATCTGTGGAAAGATTTGAAGGTAGCAGTCCACCAACACTTACCATCCAATTTGACCAAACTTGAACAGTTCTGTAAAGAAGAGTGGGCAAATACTGCTCAATCTAGATGTGCAAAGCTGACAGAGAAGTATCCCAATAGACTCAAGGATGTCATTAAAGCAAAATGTGGTTATTGACATGGGGGGTTGGTTGACTGGGGTTGGGGCGATCTTTTATTAATCTCAGTATATCCCGTTTTTGATTTTCTATAATTTTTCTGAACTGTAACTGTGATATCTTTAACTTGGATGTTATAGGTTTCAATGAGTAAGTAACGCTGGGAAGAAATATTTTTTGTGTGTGTTTTCATTTAAGGCTGTAAAGCAAAAAAAAAAAAAAAATAGGAATATTTAAAAGGGTTGATTCTTTTTTATACCCACTGTATATGTGTATATATATATATATATATGCACACACACTAGGGGGCTGTGCCCCCTTCTCGCTTCGCTCGCCAACCCCCGGCCCAGCCACTTCACGGTTCTGCCAGTTACATATAGGTCAGCGGATGTACAATTTAAACAGATTGTTATTTTCATGGGAACTGTTACATATGCTTAATAGAACTATTTTACATTATAGCGAGTAATTAACCATAGTAAAAAATAGTTAAACATCATAAATCGAAAGAAAATGTATGTGCTTTTGCATTTACGTCATTTTTATTAAGTTCAAAATCAGCCTATTATTATTATTATTTTTTTCGCTACCTGTAAAGCTTGTGCTTCTTTGTCTTCTTTAAATTGAATCATATTCAAAAGAATGATTTCGACCGTGCATTGGCAATTCCAATAAATGCCACCTGCTTTCCACTGCACTGAGGTACCGAGTATCTAAATATGCTTGAACTTCATCCTGAAACTGTTCTTTGGATACATTCAAGCATACATTCTATCGTGCCCTTTATGAATGTACTTACTGCTCATAACCGATCCACAATACACAAAATTAATATGACCATCGAATCGTTTGAGCAAATATGGGTTATATGGTACAATCATTGAATTATCGATCATCACAATTTTAACAACTTTCTTTCTGTGATAAGTGTGTTGTTCGTTAAGATTAACTCTGCGTCGATAATCAGGAAAGCCAGCCTTAGTCATATCTGTTGAATTAATGAAAGCTTTAGGAAATTTCTTTAAACACTTTTTTTTTTTTTTTTTTTGGAGTCCCAACATACTGAATCTTTTAAATGAGGTCTGTGAGACATGCGTTTGATGACTTTGTACCATAATTCAGAATAGGTTTCTCGGTTTAGAATTTTAGCACAGACAACGATCTGCATCATCAAGAGTTAATCATTTATTTTGTAAAGTAACCAATAAATGCATGTAAGGGTTTTGTGGATAAATTTCATGTAAAGTGTGATACTTTTGGATGTATGGATTTGTATGGCTGTAGAATTTCTAATATGTCCAATCATTTAACTCTCTTGATTCTATTTTACATCGCTTCTCCATGATCATAATGTTAAAATTTATATGAGCTGAGAGAGCAGAAAATGTGTCTGTCAAAAGCATTCACACAAATGAGGTGAGAGTACCGTGTGCGTGGTTGTATATTGTTGAGAAGAGGACATGACTTGAAAAAATCTCAAGGCCAAGGTCTTCCAAAAAGTCTCGTCACAGGTTTTTTTTTTATTATCTCTCTATTATAAAAAAAAAAAATCCTGTAGAGAAAAACAGTATGGCTACGATACGTGTTCTTCACGTTAAGATCACGGAAGGCACTTAAAAGACCCGCGAGACTAGAGAGATTGGCCACCGAGCGTCTTGCGGGGACATTAAACATGAGACTTTGTACCAAAAGATTGACCCAGGACCATCTCGCGATGACATAGAACATGAGATTCTTGCAAGACACGCCCTATTTACAAATAAATAAGAGCAGGGGCAGCCAGCAACACACACACACACTCGTGTTTTGGCTTTGAGCACACACAGATCCAGGGCTCTCAGCGCATATAAAGCGTATAAGGACAATACGTTATAAATGAAATGTAGACGTCAAAGCGAGAAGAGAAAACAGACTCAAAAGTGTTGGACAGACAAAAAGAAAAAGAATAATTTAGGTGCAAATTCTGAAAATAAGGAAAGCAATTATCAGCCTGGAACAAGTGGAACTGGAATAAAAAGCACATCCAATCGGGACGTTTGCGCTATACACATGGAGAGCAGGTTAGAGATTATGAAAGCAGTGTAATTTGAAAGGCACAAAAAAAAAAATAGTTGGCGCCATACACATGTGGACAAAGTTAAACAATATGAAAGTAGGAAAATTAGAAAGTACAGTAATCCCTCGCTATATCGCGCTTTGACTTTCGCGGCTTCACTCTATCGCGGATTTTAAATGTAAGCACATCTAAATATATATCACAGATTTTTCGCTGGTTCGCGGATTTCTGCGATCAATGGGTCTTTTAATTTATGCTACACGCTTCCTCAGTTTGTTTGCCCTGTTGATTTCATACAAGGGACGCTATTGGCTGATGGCTTACAAGCTACCCAATCAGAGCATGTATTACATATTAACTAAAACTCCTCAATGCTATAAGATATCCATCCCGCGCGGAGCTTGATTGTTTGCTTGTCTCTCTCACCTTCTCTGACATTCTCTGTGCCTGACGGAGGGGCTGTGAGCAGAGGTGCTGTTTGCACAGAATCTGTTTGCCTAGTGGATACGGACGCACCTCTAAGAAATGCCGCTTTATCGCAGTTCTTCCAAAAGCACACATTGATTTTTTGATGGTTTGCTTTAATCTCTCTCTCTCTGACGTTCTCTGCACCTGACGGAGGAGATGTGAGCAGAGGGGCTGTTTGCACAAAGGCTGCTTGCTTAGAAGATACTGACGCTCCTCTAAAAATGCCGCGGCAAACTTAAAAGCACTGCGTATTGATTTTTTGATTGTTTGCTTTTCTTTGCGAAGCGATCTCTCTCTCTCTCTGAAATTCTCTGCTCCTGAAGAGAAGAAGATCTATTTGCATTCTTTTAATTGTGAGAAAGAACTGTCATCTCTGTCTTGTCATGGAGCACAGTTTAAACTTTTGACTAAAAGGGTGTTATTTCATGTCTAGAGGGCTCTAATAATGTTAACAGTGTGGGAGAGTTTATAAGGGCTTAAAATATATAAAAATAACTACACAAACATATGGTTTCTACTTCGCAGATTTTCATCTATCGCGGGGGGTTCTGGAACGCAAGCCCCGCGATTGAGGAGGGATTACTGTATTAAAAAAAAGAAAGTAAAGATCGCAGGAGCGCAAACAAACAGAAATTATTACTTGAAAAAGGGAAAATAATCACCACGGACCAGGCGTCATTAAAAAAAATCAGGATAAAGCAAGGTCAGAAATAAAAGACAGAGTAGAAAACAAAGTAAAATGTCATAAACATCGCATTAGCGTAAAGAAAGAGAAATTATTACTCGGAGAATTATCGAAAAGACAAATAGAGATCGAATATATGGACATAGGTGACATGTCAGAAGTATGTAAATATTGTAAGGCATTGAAGTTTAAGTCAAGAGAATTTCAAAAACGGTGCTTACCTCACATGCATTTATTGGTTACATTGCAAAAAAAAATTATTAACTGCTGATGATGTAGATCGTTTTGTCGGTGCTGAAATTCAAAACAGACAGCTATCCTGAATTATGGTACAATTTCATTAAACACATGTCTCACAGACCTCATCAAAAAGATTCAGCACGTTGGGATTCAAAAGATTCCAAATATTGTTTTTACAGAAGTTCTGAAATAAAAGTAAAACTAATGAAACAGCAGCAATTCAAAGAAAAAAAAAATGTTAAAAGTGTGTATCCGGAAAAACAAAAACGGGGGTTGGCGAGCGAAGCGAGCAGGGGGCAAAGCCCCCTAGTAATAAATATATATATATATTTTTTTTTTTAAACACGCAGATAAAAACATTAAATAAGCGTTAAGAGGGCTGGCTGGCATAGTTAAGCACCTCTCGCACACTCAGATTTACTTTGCCCCATCTGTCCAAGCACTGCACCAACCGCCTCAGTGAAACTTGATATGTTTACCTAAGGATTGTAGTACAGGTTTATATACATACATGAACCATTGTACAACAACTTTGATGCTAAATAATTACTACTATACCATGTACAACATGTACAATTCCAGGATGAATATTTGTGTTTTTGAAAGAAGTGACCATTACGCATCCTTATTAGGTACATCATCATAAACATCTTTGCTTTGTGGTTAATGTAAGTGGCAAAAACTATCAATTCATTTGATTCTGAAGTTCATGTAAAGTTAATAGTGGTAAATATTTTCATTGTGCTACTCACCCTATCTTCATCAAGAATGGCACACTGATACTCTTCATCAAATCCTTCATAAAATTCACCTATGTAAATTAAGAAGGACTTAAGTTAAATATCTCATAGGGAAAAACAGAAATATAGCTTACACGCACACAGCCATTAAACATAATTATACACCAAATTACCAAGGTGTAGACTACAAATTAATGACCCTAATCTCCTCTGTATTTTTCTGCTCCGATTAGATATGACATTGAATATAAGGAAGACTGTTTTATTTTGTCGTCTCTGTTTCATTGATCTAGCTTAAAATTATATTTTCCATTTTGCATACTCACATGACTTTTCTGAAATGGAATGACACAATAATAATAACAACCATTCCTTTCTGATTCAAGTTAAAATTGTAGGTACAAAAGCTTTACTTCAAAGGTGTAGGAGACTAGATTTGAACCCCAGGGCATATCACTATCTGTGCAGTCTATGTTCTACCAATGTCCGCTTGGGCTTTTCCTTCAGGTTCTCTGTTTTTCCCTCTACATGCCCAAAGATATGTGTTAGGTTGACTGCTGAATTTAAACTAGCAACCTATCAGTATGTGTAGCGAATGTGCCATAACCCTGTTCAGAGTTTACGTCTGCCTTGCACTACATATAAGAATCATGTCAAAACTCAACTCAAAATTATATATCAAGCACATCTGTCTCGACTAAAATGTTTCCAGGGCATGCTCCAACCTGCGAACTTTGCAACCAAGTTCCAGCCTCACTGGGTCACATGTTCTGGGCCTGCACCAAATTAACATTATTCTGGACAAAAATTTTTTAATTACCCCTCAGACAGCCTTGGACTTACAATCCCTCCTAACCCATTAACAGCTGTGTTTGGGGTTCTTCCAGATGGGTTTAAAGTGGAGAAAGACAAACAAATTTTAAATGCATTCACTACACTTTTGGCACGCAGACTTATTCTGATAAACTGGAAGAACCCAAACTCTCCTCTTTTAAGTCAGTGGGAAACTGATGTGTTATACTATTTGAAATTGAAAAAAATCAAATACTCAGTTAGAGGATCCATACTGACTTTTTTCAAAACATGGCAGGATCTAATCAGTAATATTTTAAAATAAGTTCATGAAGCACAGAGAATTTATTAATTTAGGTATGTTTACAAGCCTTAAATTTTACGCCGTTTAGCTTGCTCTCTCAGAGGTGGGAATCGATCTGTTCTTAACTTAATTTTTCTTTTTGTAAAAACTTGATTGCTTTGTATGGATTCCAATAAAATTAATAATAAAAAAAAAAAAAAAGGGAGAGTCATGTCTGGTGCTATGACCTTGAAATGGGCAAGCAGGTAGACAAAATGGATTGATAGATAGTGGGAATGAAAACCTGCAGCTTTGGCAATAGTCTTACAAACAGAATGCATTGGTTATGGTAAACATGTTCCCCAATATCTCAGTATACAGCATATTGGTTCAAATTGTGTCAGTTTATGTATTAAAGTGAGTTACTTTAATACACAAAAATATAATATATTGTACAATGTTAGAAAAAAAAGGGGAACTTGTCAGATTTTATCTGAATCTGGCTATTGAGTGAATACAAACATTTTATTGGAAAGACTGCCAGGGAAAAGAGCTTAAGCTATGTTTCTTTTAATTTTAATATTAAGTCAACTGACTGCTTTTATCAACTGAAATGCTTACAAACTATGCAGTTACTCTTACACATTTTAACTGACAAAACTTGAAAATATTGATTTTTATCAGGCACTTTTAATGACCTAAGAAAATAAACATTATATGAGATGCAATAGAGATTTGCCTTGATTAAAATCATAATATACAAACTGACAAGCCATCAAAGGATTTTACCTTGCCATATTGTATGTTGAAACTGTGCACTTAACTTAAACTTCACTCACTAATATGCTGAATAATAACAGGATGCGTTACTAAGTGTAAATCATTGTGCTTGATTGCAGATTCCTTGAGAAAGGAAAGCGTCCATACCTTCCTTTGCCAAATCCCCAATATTGACAAAGGTTAGTCCCGTTCGGTCAGCCAACTCCTTGCCCAAAGTGGTTTTTCCAACTCCAGGTGTTCCTTTAAAAGACAAAAACATTTTGACAATTAAATATGTAATTTTTAGTTTAAATACAGTTCCTTTCTAAAAAAGAAAACGGTTACTAAAATGTAAAATATTTTATTTCACAATACACAACAGAATAGAATGATGAATGAATGAGAAACAAAACAAAAACAACTCAGGAGCAGTACAACAAAACTTTGAAGAATCAGTATATCCAATAAATCAGAAAATGGATTAACAGGTTGAAGGAAGAAAAAGTCCTGAGGCTAGGGCTTGGCAATATGGAAAAATATGTATCACTATGATATCACGATATAAATCAAATCACTATTTCTGTCAAGCTTAAGAGTTCCTTTTTACTCCTAAGTGAGATGTGAAGCTATCATAAGGTTAATTTTGGTTTAACCATGTGTTAGGATATAGCGGGTTGGAAAATGACTGACTGACATTTTATTTTTTGTCAGATGTTGATCATGACAAATGTACTGCAGAACATCATACAACCGTATTTCAAATAAATAAAATAGGTATAATATAATAAACGAAAATCGTAATTTTGACCATTAAAAAGCTTCAAGTGTTACAGGAAAACACTAACAAAATGCACAACTCAATTCTTTGGTCAATTGCAAATAAATAAAATAGGTAATACAAAATAAAAAGTCTCAATTCTGACCAGTCAAAAGCTTTCAGGTTTTACAGGAGAACACAAAAAATGTATTGATCAACTCCAAATAAATAACATATTAATTTTAAAATCTTAAGTCTAAAATTAAAATTTTAAAGCTTTCAAGTTTTACAGGAGAACACACCATAAATTCTTTAGTCAGTTCCAAATAAATAAATAAATATAAAATAAATTCTCAGAAAAACTACGTCTATAATGTATTCTTTCCATTATATAGATTCAAACTTTTTAAATGTTTGGGAAACAAACCGAAAGACAGATAACAGACAAAAAACATTCTGTATACAGTCGACCCTTGATATACGACCGGCCTGACATGCGAACAACTTGATTTACGACCAAAATTTTTGTTTAGACTTACGACCAACATCTTGCGTTACGACCCGAATGCAGTCACGTGTATCCGCTTGTGCGATTGTAAACATACAGCCGAGAGCATTCACAAGCGTCAGTAGGAGCCCAGATACATGTGTTTGTGGACGTAATTTCGGTCAGTGCACTGATTTATCTATATATATATATATATATAATTCACTAAGACCATGGCAAGCAAGACACATAATTGCTAAGGAAGGAAGAGAAGGTTACAAAGGTAAAGAAAGCGATTGTTAAGGGATGTTAGCTAGCGGGCTGGCGCGACACATAATGATGTAATCAGGCTGAGTCAGCACCGGCTTGCTTTGGAGTGTATTATTACAGCAGTTCACAACACGACCAGCTTTGAACTGAGTGCTCGACTACTGTCATTATTAACTTGAGAAACAGCGATCACAATCGAAACGAAGAAGGAAATTGTGCGGAAATATGAGAGTGGTGTTCGTGTGACCGATCTCGCTAATATGTACAGCATGTCGAAATCCACAATCTCGACAATTTTATAAAGAAAAGATTTGCATAAGGAGGCTCCTTCTAAACAATAACCACCTTCTGTTTCATTCTCCTCCTCCTCCCTTCCTGCAGCCCAAAGATGTTAAATTAAATGGCGAGTACAGTGTGAAATTGTTGTTTCTGGCAGGCTATGTATTTTTTATAACTTTTTGGTTAGTACATTAGAAAAATTATTGGTGTTTTAGTAAACTATGCACATTATACAACCCTTTTTTATTATGAAAAGGTTAAGTAAGTGTTGCTGTGGGAGGTTCGGAGCGCATTATGGGTATTTCCATTATTTTTATGGGAAAAATAGTCTTGACTTACAACCAACTTGAGTTACAACCAGCCCTCGCGAACGAATTGAGTTCGTAAGTCAACGGTCCACTGTATATCCTCACTTCTGCCATCCAAGAGAAGACACTGCAGCATCAAAACCAGATCTGCCAGGCCTCATGAGAGTTTTTACCCCCAAGCTGTCAGACTCCTTAACACCATGCTGCCCCCTGGGATCTTCCACACTGCTTCAACCACCTCTAAAAAAAGGAACTTTTATACATGCGAGCCACTTTCCTGCAAAGACGAGTGTGCATGTAGAAAAAGAACTGAAAATCTCATACTGACCTTTAAGTATTCTGACACTCTTGATATCCTTCTGTTGTGAAACATTATGACCTGTCATTGTTTACACATGTCTTAAACAACTATAATCATACACTGATAATTTCTGTATTATCTATATCTATTATTTATTATATTACATATCTATTGACTATATTTATGTATCTAGATGCAAATACCATACATTGCATCAATGTTCATATTGCTAACTACACGTCAATATTGCTGCTACTTCTTTGTCTGGTCTTTGCACAATGTCTTGTCTTGTTTGTGTTTTAATTTTAAATTAAAATTTTAATTCTATTTTTAATTTATTATTTGCACGTCATGTTGTTACACTGTGGACCCTGAGCTTCGCAATTTCGTCTATCTGTACTTGTATATGGTTGCGATGAAAATAAAGTTCACTTTGACTTTGAGTAAAAATTCAAGCAGCTTTCAAATGTAAACAAAGGAGAACATAAACAAAACTGACATATTCACTCAATTGTGCTCCAAGGCAAACAAGGCACAGGAAATCCCCTTCAGTGCAGCAATTGATTTGATGGGACTGTGAAGTCTTGCATTGTGTGTGCTCTAAAGTATGGCACTGCTTCGGATGATACAAAAGATTAGTGGTATTACTGGTTATTGTGGGAACATGCTTTCAACAAAATTTGCAGTGCATACTACTCTACTTCTTGTCAGACTTTAAACAACCAAAATATCTCCACACTACTGAATTCCTCAGACCTTTCTTTTCAAAAACATCCTCATCTTTTGAGCCGTTGTATCTGCACAGCTTTGCAACAGTGCTGTGTTTCTTGCGGTCTTTGCATACTTGAAAAAACGCATGTAAAAATATAAAGGAACTATGGTGGTAAAGGGCTGTTGCATGCAAACTAAGCATTGTGCAGTCTTCATTAGCGCAATATAACATTGGCAACAATGATGGAGCTTTCGTTCCCACCACCTCTTGCATTCCTTGCACTGCCAGGTGATCCTCCAGTGCTGTGGACTCACTGGATTGAATCTTTTGAGACTTATTTAACAGCTGTTGCTTTGGACGAGATCAGCGATGCTCGTAAAACACCCATATTTATACACTCCCTAAGCACAGAGGGCCAACGTATTTTTAAAAACCTCAGAACTGCGGCTGAATATTTCGTATCGGCGAGTCTCCTGGCATCTCATTTTTCTGTGGCTCAAAGTGTCACCGTCTGACGAATTCTATTCCACCAGCGCCATGAGTAGCCGGCGGGAGTCAGTTTATCATTTTCGTGGCTGTATTGCGGGATTTAGCCAGCTTTTACAAGTTCGGTGAGTTACAGGACGGATTGATCAAGGACCATCTTGCGGAACATGCCAGTAACCCTAAAGTTCGTGAAAGATTACTGATGGCATCAGATGATGGGACTCCTGTGAAAGCAAATCGACATGGCATTTCAAATTGAATCAGCTGCCAAACTCACAGCCAAACTGGCAGTTTCTTGGCTCGGTGACAGCCTGTCGCACAAGAAGTGACTGAAGCTTCCTGCCCTATCAGCAAGGAGGCGCTTTTTTTTCGGGGCAGCTTCAATGTTCACTATATGGGGCAGTTACAGTCCGCTTCAAGATATTCAGGAACTGTGGCTCTGCCGGTAATAAGCCTAGTACTCTGAGCTGCCCTGCAGAGGGACACAGGTGCCTAACCATTTTGCTAAGGTCTGTCGCTCTGCTCCCGCTTCCTCTGTACAAAAGGAACAGTCACCTTCTATTCAGAGTGCATCAACAACCATTCACTCAAAGAGCTCCACAGCTCCCGCCATTAAAACTTGCACTATGCAGTTTAACAATGTGCATCTTCCTCTATTGTTGGACGCGGAGGTGGCGGTGTCTCAGCTCAAGTGGTCCACTGTAAAACACTTTTTCTCTCACCCAACTTTCACTGCTCCTTCTGCTGTTCTATGTGGTTCTGGCAGCACTAAAACTGAAGTAGTCAGCAAACTCTCCCTACCTGTATGCTATGGCCAAAAGTACTTGCTCGACTTCACATTTCATGTTGCACGCATGGTCCCATCTTGTTAGGCCTGGACTTATTTACAGCTCTGGGATTTACACTCCTGGACACTGAGGGGCCTGCTGTCCTCACTGTCAGCTTACCATGGCTTTAGCAACAGCCAGCTCTTTTCAAAGGGTTGGGTTGTATCTCAGCTTTTAACTACCAACCACTGCTTGATCCTTCCAAATGCTCAGTCATCCAAACCCTCTTCAGTGTTCCACTTGACCTCCAAAAGGGTGTAACTGCAGAAATGTGCAGCCTGTTGTAGGCAGGCATCACTGAACTAGTTAATGCTTTTGATAGCAAAAAAAAAAAAAACAGGTGGGTTACAGCTATGCATTGACCTCAGGACTAGGAACAAAACAGTAACACAGGGTGGGGAATAAAGATCTCCCACATTTTGAAGGGGTATAAAAAATGAACGAAGCCATCAAAAAAAAAAAAAAGTATATATTTCTGAAAAGTACACAAAAAACACTTTTGTTTTAATGGGTTTTAAAAATAATATCAGGCAAATGGCAGCCGTCATTGGCAATACATTGCTGAAGATGTTTCCGGAAGTTCTTCATCACTCTCCAGGTCATCTCAGGTGGAATGGCACTGATTTCCTGTCTGAGCCTTTCCTTCAAATGCTCAAGAGATCGAGGAAAGGAAAAAGTCACCTGGGCTTAAATCTGGTGACCGTGCCGGCCACCTCACTTCTCCACTTAAAGAGATCAAATGCCCAGGGAGCATTTCCCTCAACACTCCGAGCAAATGTTGTACTGTGTGAGCTGTGGCCCCATCCTGTTGAACCCATACATGTTCTGTCTTAGGCCTGCCAAGTGATTTTCTTTTCAGTGTGGACCCAGTTGCCAGAAGATTAGAAATCCATAGCAAAATCGTTTTCTGATCTGGTACACATGCATTTCGACTGAGCGTGAAGCATGTACGGTACGATCTCTGTGTTGCGGTTATAGAATGGTTGTTCTCATAATATGCTTAAACAACAAAGCCCCAATGTTCACTGGTCCAACTCATGATGGGTAACAAAAATGGTAGAGCCTAACCTACCGAATGAGTCATACCCCACCTCTCTACCCCAACTACAGCCCGCACAGTTCTCCCTCAAAATGTGGGAGATCTTTATGCCTTACCCTGTACCAGGTAAATAAGCACTGCTGAGGAGCTCACCACTCAGTTCCATGGCTTAAATGTATTTTCCAAATTAGAACTTTTTTAGGGGCACCTGCAAATTCCTCTCCGCCCTGAAAGCAGAGATTTGACTGCCTTTGTCACCCAAAATGGGGTGTTTTGTTACACTAGGGTTCCATATGACCTCTGCACTGCCCCAAGCGGTTTTCAGTAGGTGATGTTTACTATCTGTGCCAGGATCCCTGGGATGGTCATCTATTTGGATGACAATGTTTTGCATGACCGAATCCCAGCACCCCATGATGAATACCTGCAGTGAATGTTCAAAGTATCAGCCACTCATCACTTCACACTGAATGGCGATAAATGTGTTTTTTTAGTGCCTCACATAGAGTTTGTGGAATTTAATCTAACTGCCGATGGCATCTCTCCACTCCAATCTCATGTGGAAGCAATCCAGCATATCCCCGAGCCCACAAATGCAGTGGGTTGCACATTTTCAAGTACTCTTCTCCATACTACATTACAGAGCAAAAATACTCCACTACAGGAACCTCTCCTGCATGTCTTATGTTAGAGCAAAAGCTGCAGTTTCTTCTAGATTGTTTGTGGCCCCAGGCTGCAGCAAAATAAAGTTTCTGAATGCCAGCTAACAATAAAGGCACACTCTGATTAGAAGCATAGGGTGAGGGTCCTAAAATTCTGGGCTCTTGACTGGGTAAGAGTTCACTGTCTCCATCGTGACCACAAGCTACAATCCTTCTGGTCTTCACGTCTACACTCTCTGATGGATCACGGTGGCATGCAAGTCGACTCCGCAAGGTACCTATTACGGTCAGTGCTGATACAGACATCAATTTAGACCTGGACTGCCTAGAGGATGTACTGTATGTTCGCCTTCTTTAGCTCCACTGGATCCCCAGCCTGAGCAACCACTTATACCCTCTCCTCAACCTGGTCCCGTCCATACTATCTCAAAGACTGTGTCACTGACTTTTAATTTTTGCTAATATAAATAATCCCTTCTAGTAATTAAAAAAAAAAAATAAATAAAAAAAAAAAGGGGGTTGGGAGTTAGTGAGCTGTTGTAGCTCTCCTTTTCTGTACCTGTAATTTCTGATTGTTACTTGGGGGAGAAGGAAATTTCTATTTGGGGAGGGGGTGATTATTATATCTGTACATCTTTGCGACAATACTGTGTTTCGTGCCGTCTTTGCATACTTGAAAATGCGCACATAAAGACAAAAAAAAGGACCACGGAAGTAAAGGGTTGTTGCATGCAAACTAAACATTGTGCTGTTTTTATTAGAGCAAAATAATATGAGCCTTGGCCTACATCGATTGGGGTGTCTTCTTTGGTAACGCTAATTGCCCAAACCTCCCCTGAGTTTTCACATAATTTTTTGTCTTCATTTTCTCTTTAATCTCACTCCCACTCCTGACGTACTTGCATGCATGGCTGCTGCAACCCAAACAGTAGCATGTGTGCTGCTGCCAGCTCCATAATGTGTGCATCAACCTTAGATAATGTGGCTATAAATCTATTTCAGCCACATAATTGGTTGGGTGCAGTACTATTCACATTATCATTGGTTTTTCATGTTGTCATTCAAAACATGGATGGAATGAGCTATATCAACATTCTATCGACCGTCTTATGTTTCACTGTTTATCATTCTTTTTGAATTATAAATAAAAAGTTTCATCTGATCTAAGCAACTCATTTTCAAGTTATTATTTCTTTTAGATAAAGAAAAGAATGCTGTTACTAGCTCAGGAAAATAGCATTTCAGTCCTCTGACATCTCTTTACCCATGTCAAAAAGTTATTAATTATAACTTAACAGATCACATTAATAATCATGGAAATACATATGTTTTGAATGTGTATATGGTCTTGTAGTGAGGCAGCAGCTGCTGTTCTTATCAATGCAGATGTACATTTGAGAACATGTAGAGCTGCCCTATGCATTGTGGTGTAACAGTACATTTTACTCCATGTGTGCCACACTGTATCTTCTTAGAACACATAATGCAAAATAAGCCCCAATTTATGTTTAAGTTGTGGCACAAATGCTAGGGTGTTGTCCTTTACATTTATCCTTCCATCAAGTCAAACGCTATTTATTTTCACAACCCATTCTACTGCACTCATGTTTTCCTTGCCTCTAACCAAACTTGAATTCCATCTTGAGTGCAAACAACTATGCTCACAACAACTTGTTGATGACGGGTTAACAGATTACCCTGCTCGACTGGTAATCATGTGAATACTATTATATGGTTGATTAAAATGTATGATTTTTTTTGGTGTTGCTGCTGCTTTAATAAAATGGCGTATCAGGCATTGCATATTTTTATAACTGAAATAACTTTAAGCCCTGTAGATTGGTTGATTTCTTCCATTTGATTACAGACCAGCAGTAAGTGGAAACACAAGAGCAGCATCTCGCATACACACAAAGCGTTTTATAAGCACCAGAAAAGAATAGCCGAAAACTAATCAGATCCTCAGGTAAGTTCAACTGTATAGTCCAATGGGTGGTTAGTTCCAGTTAGTCCAGTGGGTGGTGAAAGCTTTAAGCTTACGGTCTCCTAGTGATTCAGCTGAACACAGAGAGCACTAAAGCAACTTCTTTAAGGGAGGAAGACAGACTCAGCACTAAATGTAAGCTGCATCTGTTTTCTCTGTTATCAAATGTTTTACTTATTTGTTAAATTCAGCAGGATTTTTTCAGATTGTCAGAGGCCCAACTCATAATCATAACCATGGGTTAGCCTTAATTATAACTCACAGAGCTGAAATTCAAAATTTAAATATTACTCCATTAAATCAAGTTTTTTTCTGATCATTACTTAATTATGTTTGATTTGGTTCTGCCCTCACCAATACATTCAAAGATTAGAACAAAGGCAGTGCACAGATACTTTCAGTAAGTCAAGTGTAATCGTGGAAACAATTTAGGTCAGTTAACATCAAATATAAATGAGGAAAACAGTTTAGATCAACTAACATTAAATTATAATAGGACCCCAAGAGATGCTCTAAACACAGTGGCTCCCCTTCAAACAAAATTGACCAAAGCACATTGAAACGCAACCTGGTTTAATGAGTGTACTTGAGCTCTAAAATTAGAATGTTGAAAACTGGAGCATAGATGGAAAACAACAAAGCTGCAAGTCTTTCAAACTGGATGGACAGAGAGCCTTAAAAATATGAAACAGCTCTCTTTAAAGCCTGCATAGACCACTATTCAAAAATAATAGATAATGACAATGATAATGCTTTTGGAATGTTTAGAACAGTGGCTAATTTAACAAATGGGAATTCAGAACTACAGTGGAAAAGACCAACAAACATTAGCAGTACAGACTTTATGAACATCTTTAATGAGATGATTAAAAATATAAGATCCCAGATTTCGGCATCACAGTGCATACCAGCCTGGCAAACCCCGTCTTTCCTTGCATTCAGCACTTCAGAAATTTTAATTCTAATAGAAATGGAAGTCTTAACTTTAACTTCTAAAATGAAACTTACCACTTGTTCCCTAGATCCAGTGACTACAAAACTAGTAAACCGCGCAATTGATGTTCTTGCAGCACTTATTCTTAGCATTCTCAATAGCCCATTATTGAATGGCACAGTACCTAATGTACTAAAAGTGTCAATCATCCTAACCATTACTTAAAAAGTCATACCAAGACCCATATCTAAAATACTTGAAAAAGTATACGCTAATTGGCTTCAGTCACACCTCACACTTTACTTGAGAAACTCCAGTCTGGCTTCTGCACCAGTCATAACACAAAAACGGCACTAACGTGTGTTGTAAATTACATTTTGATATTGTGAAGGAATTATATATATATATATATATATATATATGAAGGAAATTCCACTATAATTATGTGGTTAGACTTAAGAGCGGCATTTGACACCACTGACCATTCTATTTTACTGCACAGGCTGGAAAACGACAGTAGGCTAACAGGCAACATTGCTGCCTGGTTTTATTTATTAACTCAATTCCATTACGTACAGAAATGTGCTGTCAGTACTCCATCATTAGACAAAGAAGTGAGATATGGTGTCCAGCAAGGTTCAGTACTGGAACCTTTACTGTTTTTACTTTACATGCTTCCACTGGGATCTATCTTTAAAAACTTAATGTTTCTCCAAAGTCGTCCTTGGACAGATGTGTTTGTGAATTAAAGGAGTAGAAGGATGAGAAATACTTGTCTTTAAATACGGATGAAACAGAGATGTTAATTATTAAAGGGAAAGACACTGACTGCAACAATATTTTGTCATTATTTAACTATGTTGGAATAACCATTAGTTTTACTGAACCAGCCCACAATCTAGGCATTATCTTTGACGCTAGCATGTCATTTAAAGCTTACATTACAAAATTGTCCAAAACATGTTTCTTCCATCTTAAAAATGTTGGGAAATTAAGGCTTTTTCTAAATATGTGGGGTACTGAGATATTAATTCATATAATTATTCTAGTAGGATTTACTACTGCAAGGCACTATTCACAAGATGTTCAAATTGTTATTTATAGAGCTCCCAGTTAAGATTAGGTCAGATTTCAAAATCCCCCTTTTAGCAAATAAAGCCATAGCCAACTTCCAGTTTACTTATCTGAACTGATTATGACTGACAAATGAAAGTGCATGTTAAGATCAAAATGCCGTTAATAACAGTGGGAAGTCAAGCCTTTGGTTACAGGATCCCAAAGCTATAGAGTGGTCTGTCTGCTATTATAAAAGGTTCCCCTTTAATCTCATCTTTTAAATCCCGGCTGAAGACTCACTACTTCAGTTTAGCACACCCAGAATGGGGCAGAGTGCTGATTAACTGTGTATACTGCATCTCTATTCTGAGTCATTAGTACCAATACATAAATGTTATTTATAATTTGCTACTAACACTTACCTACTCTGTTTCTCTTCTCAGTACTCACATATGGCACTTGGTGCCACTGCTCTACTGCCAAGTTGTTTGCCTGCCTATGGAAAAGTCATTTCTGATAAAGGAGCACTAGAATCATTGGTTAGAATGGTTCTTTCATCTGATTGACTGCCCCAATACTGATTCAGCTGTTGAATGGCCAGTAGGGGGAGGCAGCTTGTTGGTCGAGGTCTCCAGGACTGAATAAATCGTAATCCTTGAATATGATATAATCTATTCATGCATTTTGCTTTGTAGCTTGTACTATTACTATTATACTATTGCATTTTACTGTACTCCTGAAGTGGCAATGATAGATTGGCCATCTAAATCTGTGAAGATGATTACTTGTGTTCTGTTTTGTGCATTGTATTCACCCCACTTTTTGACACCCATTGAATGCCCAACCTGAATGGCCTTTTCCAGAATTTCTTCCATTTTTTGCCTATAAGGGTTTTTATGGAGATTTTTCTTCTCTTTTTAAGGGGTCAAGGTTGGGGGGGCTGTGAAAAAATAGGGCCTGTTAAAGCCCATTGCAGCACTCCTTGTTTTGGTCTATACAAAAAATAAATTATTGTTGTTGTATTTGCTTTCTCACAGCACTTATAATAGGGTGGGTAGCTATTGACCAGGTTTTAGATCCTATTAATATCTGTATTAGAAATCAATCTCTAAAGATGTGAGCCGGATAAGTGGGTCAGGAAATGACTGAAAAATGATCCTCTTCCATTTTTCTGTATGCACTGTATACAAGGTAACTCATTTGCTGTGACCGAATCTTTAAATCGCTTTGTTTTTAACCAGCAGTAATTTATCAATGTGGTAAAAAAGACAAAAGTGGAGTAGCTAGTTTGATGCAATTCAATGCCTATGTGTGTTCATAATAATATAGATATTTAATTCCAATATTTTACTACAGTTAAAGGAAAAAAAACAACAACCTGGTGACTCAAGGGTATCTAACATTATCTGTTCATTGAAAACTTTGGTAAAGTAACAGAAAAACATTACATATACAGTACATTGACAATATTCCTAATGCAGAACCATGAAAACGTAAATAAATAACTAAACAAACTGCAAGATTTGGCTTTTTATTAAAGAAACTGGCTGTACAGAAAATTAACAATCAGTATGATACTAATGAGTTTGTAAGATTTGTCATGGGTTTACATCTGTTCTAGATAAAAATAATTAGTTAAAAGCAAATACTGTGCAAAGTTTGCCTTACCATTGTGGCTACAATTAGGGTAACCTAACAAATCCCAAATTGAATTATTTACTCATAAACGTATCAAAAATACAGTATCATAAAAGCTTTTCAAAGTTCAAAATACATTGTACAAAAAAATTGTTTGCAATGTCATGTTTGTCATACTTATATCTAAGATGCACAGAAAATGATAACTCTGATGGATCTATACATTTGTTTATCAATTGTCACAAATTGAACATGTATTCACATCCACTTATAAATGAAGGACACAAAAAAGTTAAAAGGCAGCTTAAATATCATCTATAAGGTAGACAAAAGTTATAGGTCAATCTGTATGCTTACTTCACCAACCTTTTTCCCTTTTCTGTCAAGTTTCTATCCAAGACTGTGTGCAAAAGAAACTGATTATAAACTAAAATATGAAAAAAATACAAAAGCAATATATGAGAAAAACAAAGTGATGTTTTAAAGACTTTTTCATATTAATGGAAAGTATAAATAAATGTTATATATATGACACAACTTGAATAAACAATAATTAATGTTAATTAGGTTGTTCATCTACTATAAACGGTACTGTATGTGTTTATGTGGTGCATATGTATGTGTCTAGTCCCTCTGAGCAATCAGACTGATCAGTTTGGCTTTGCTGGCTTAGTAATAGAAATGATGCCACAATACATTAAGAGGTGCAAAGTTCAATTTCTGATTTTGACAATTTTTAATTCTACAAAAAAGATTTTAAAATGGAGCATTTCAACAGCAATAACAGCAAATGACATACTGAGTGACAATAGGTTGCTAAATACTAAAGTGGAGCCACCCAAATGGCCTTCAAACATGGGAAGTAATGGGAGGCTCTCTTCCAATGGCAGTGGTCAAAAAGTGGACAATAGCCAAAGAAGGCTCCTCTAAATGACAGTCTGACTAGCAGGGTTTACAAGAACACGATAAGAAGCACCAAGTAAGAGAGGTTGAGGCACACGTGGATACTGATAAAAGACATATGAGGAATGCTAAAGGTACATGTAGGGTAAGATGCCAAATATTTAAAAATGTATATTATTACTTGTCTTTGCCAGGTAACGTAGATAGTATTACAATACTGAGTACATTTACTAAGTGAATGTTTGGTACTCATGGCCATCTAATAAACAGTTTTATGTTGTTTAAATTCTTATAATCATGATGCAAGGTTCTTGGACAACTACTGCCATTATTGGCCTTGTGGCAGCGCTCAAGAGTATCGAAAAGCCTTAAACATTATGGTGATGACCATCACATCAACAAGTTCTAACAACAAATTAGTATATTGCGTTGTTATTATACTAGTGAAGTATTCACGTACTTGTGGGCCTTATGATACTGTGAGATGTCTGATGAAGAGAGGGTGGCCGATTGGTTAAAGTCTGCCAAACTCTGACTTTTCTTGATCCCTAGGACTGTGGACCCCGGTGCAAATCTACTTATCCAGGATTATAGTTACAGGGAGCTTTTGGGAATTCCACTCCTCATCAGTCAACTAGCCTGGTCTCTGATTAGCTCAATTTTCAGTCCAGGTAGCTTTAATTATATTTTGTGAAAATCTCTTAAAAAATTTGTGTGTATACAAATGTTAAGCACTGTATGGTCATGTGTAATTTTATTTCTGTATCACATTTGTAAATTTGTATAAAAATGTTGTTTACAGTGAATGATACTATATAACAGTGGTTCCAAAACATTTTAAAGGTATGACCCAGTTTTGGTTTGCGACCCTCTAAATTATTACCGTATTCAACCCCATTCATAAAAAACAACAGCTGGTAGTAAAATAGTTATCAGATAATAGAAATACTGGCGCCATCTGTTACCCATTAGCGCAATTTGCCTTTCTTCGAGTTTGTTGGACTTTTCACCTCGAGAAAACATGAGCTAATTATTTTTAAATCGTTGCAAGATGGCACTGGTGTCTTCTGGAAATTTCAATGCGTCTTTATTTATAAAAGCACCTAAGTGCGAAGAAACATTTCCAGGCAATGTGCTATGTTGGTGAGTGACAAATACAATATAGAATAATAAACGATAAGTACGAGCTACACCCATTTTGTTAAAGATGGATACATTTTTTAAAAGGAACCTTCTACGTCTGTCAGTAATAAGAATAAAAAAACAGATTTTACAATGATGAACATCTCAAATATGGTTTAACTGTTATTTACAATAATCCCTAGTGTGTAGTTTGTCGAGATGTGTTGTTAAAAGAAAGTATGAAGCCGTCAAGGCCACTTCGACATTTAAATACCAAACATTCATACAAAAAAGACAAGCCTGCTGAATTCTTTGAACGAAAGCTAAACTACCACCACTAGGAGCAAGCCATTTTTACTTAGGCAACCACCACCAATTAAAAAAACATTACTAGAAAGTTATTTATCCAAAAGCCAGTAAGCTACTTTCAATTGGCGAAAATCTGATTTTACCGACAGTTGTCGATATAGTAAAAATAATGGCTGGTGGAAAAGAATGACAAGCTCAAAGCAATATCTCTCTCCAATACTCCAATAACGAAATGCAAAAAGGAAAATCTTATTCCGAAAGGCATCATGATAAGGAATCCAACCATACACACTTATAATACTCGGTTTGCAGAGCAACTTTGTTTTAGGACATCTGCAAGAATAAGAAACCACTTAATACAAATTTTCTACAACACCAAGAAGAACACACAAAGAGAGATCCAAGACCTCTTCCTGCTCCTTGAAAATGACAGGCAGGAGATGGTAAAGGAGCTCCATCGCTATTACAAAAAAAGACTCCAGAAACTCATTATTGTCAACAAAAAGAAAAAGCTGCATAAATTACGAGAGAAAGCTGGACACTTAATAGCAAAAACAAAGAGCAACAGTCCTGCATTGTTAATCTCTCCTCATACACACCAAATGAAGAAGAGATTTCAGTACTCGCAAAGGGACTCTCATATTGTCCTGCAAAGCCCACTGACAACATCAGACTCTGCAGCGATATGGAAGAATTCTTCAGAAAACTCAGACTAAAAGAATTTTTCCACAAGAAAGAAAACGGTAACACACAGGAACCAACAACAAGCAGTTACAACAACCCCACCAGTAAATCCACATGGACACCAGAAGCTGGCAGAAACTCCACCCTGGATAATTATATAGACTGCTTCTGACAGAGAGTGAAAACAGGGATCTTATACAGGCAGCAAAATTGGATAGAAAACATTACTGGGGATGAGCGGAAAGCAATACATTCACTATGGGAAAATACAGAAATCATTATCGCACCAGCAGACAAAGTGGGTGCTTTAGTCATCATGAACACATCAGATTATATACAGGAGGCACAAAGACAATTGTCCAATACTATGCATTATTACAAACTGCAAGAAGACCCAACAGATCTCTACAAAAAGGAACTATCTATGTATCTATCTATTTATCTAAAAAAGATAGTAAGTAGCTTTCCTCTTGACATCAGGGTTCATGTAAACAATTTAATTCCTGAGAACCCCAAAATGGGTTACTTCTACATGCTTCCTAAAATCCACAAAGAAGGGAACCCAGGGAGGCCTATAATTTCAGGAATTGGCTCCCTTACAGAAAAGGTTTCAGGTTGGGTGGAACACATTCTTAAACCCTCACCCGCAACACAACCAGCTACATCCAGGACACCACTGACTTCTTAAAAAAAACTGTCTGCTTTAGGCCCCTTACTGGCCACAATGGATGTTGAGGCTCTGTACACAAACATCCCCCATGATGATGGCATAGTGGCATGTGAAACGTACCTTAGACAACATGATTCACCCACAAAGTCAGTAATAGAAATGATAAAATTCACTCTGACACATAATCTATTCTCTGTTGGACAAGATTGCTACTTGCAACAAATGGGGACTGCAATGGGCTGTCGGTTTGCACCTCACTATGCAAACCTATTTATGGCAAAATTGGAGGAAGATTTCATGTCAATGTGCATCTTAAAACCAATGTTGTATCTCCGTTACATAGATGACATCTTCATAATCTGGACTGCCAGTGAGAAGGACCTCCTCCATTTTCATAATGAATATAATTCTTTTCACCCCAACATAAAGCTGAAGCTGAATTACTCAAAAACAGAAGTCAGCTTCCTTGACACCACCAACTGAAAAACAAAACCCTTGTAACTTCTGTTTTTCACAAACCAGACAGACCTACCTAAGAAGTGACAGCTTCCACCCCAAGAATATAAGGCGCTCCATTATTTTTAGCCAAGCAATACGGTACAGTCGTATTTGCTCAGACCAAACAGACTGGGATCAACAACTGCAGGAGCTCAGACAAGATTTCATCAGACAAGGTTATACCCCCAAAACAACAGACACTCAAATAAGAAGAGCTACTGCCATACCCAGAGACAACCTTCTGGAATATAAAAACAAAGACAACAAGAACAGCATCTTCCTGGTTGTCGCCTACAAGCCACATCTTGAAACACTTCGAAAAATTATAAAAGAACTTCAGCCAATGCTAAACAACGACCAAACACTTAAAAATGTATTTCCTGAACCTCCCCTCCTGGCACACAGATAACCACGAAACCTTCAGCAACTAATTGTCAGAAGCTCCCTAAATGAACCGACAGAAAATGGGACATCTCCCTGCCTACAGAAAAGATGTAAAACGTGTGTCCACATCTACAATACAGACCGTATAGTTTTACCACACTGCTGACTTGAACATCACATAAAGGGATCATTTTCCTGCAGATCATCTAATGTTGTCTACCTACTTCTCTGCATGAAATGTCCTGACAGTGCACTCTATGTGGGAGAAACTGGACAAACACTCCACCAGAGAATGAATTTGCACAGATTCCACATTAAATGTGGCAACACAAATGTTCCTGTAGCGGCCCACTTCAACAGCCATGGACACTGTGAGAGGGACTTTAAAGTAACAGTGCTTATGGGCAACTTTAAAACACAGCAAGAGAGAAAAGAATGGGAAGTTAAACTCTTGTCTCTATTCAAGCCATGTTGTAATGCATTAAATTTTAACATGAGTTTTATAGCCAGGTATGAGGACTATTTGCATCTCTCAGACTGACACAGATAACCTGTCTACAGACCCATATTGTTTTGAAAAACTCATCACAAACTTCAAAGGACTTTGTTGGACAGTTATCTTATCCAAAGATCTTGACCATACATTGTTTTTCTCTCTCTTGTTAAATGAATCTTAGCCTGAATGAACCTATTAATTTTTTACATTTAAGATCTTTCATTTAAAGATTTACCAATGTTGTTTCTTGTCCTAGTGTGTGGATATAAACACAGGGAACTTCAGTTTCTGTATTACATCTTGCCTGAAGAAGGGGCCTGAGTTGCCTCGAAAGCTTGCATATTGTAATCTTTTTAGTTAGCCAATAAAAGGTGTCATTTTGCTCGGCTTTTCTCTCCAATACTGTAATACGATCCAAAGAAAAGTAAGCGATTTGGTAAAAGATATTTGAACATAGTGCTTGAAAATATTAAGTGCACCTACTTCTCATTACAAGTGGACGAATCCACAGATATTTTCAACTCTGGTGGCGGCGGATGCAGTACTAAGCAATCGCACTGCAACAAATCTGGTTTGTACCTGTTGTCATTGTAAGTTAATTTTCAGTATTTAATGATTTGCTAATAATACCTGCTTCATCTAGAAATTTACCGTATGAGGAATACAGATTTCAAGTTTTAATCACCTTGTACAGATTAAAACAAAATACAGTGTATTCCCTAGAATGACAGATCTGTAACAAGTCAGACCATTTCACTTCCATTAAAAAAAAACTGGACCTACAGATTTTGAGCTGACCTGGAATTTCTTTAGAATGTACAGCAATGGAGTTAAGCAATCATACAGTTTACTACCATGATCGACACTAAGAAAGGCAGACAGAATAAGAGAGGAACATGTTTGTTTGAAGGAATTAAAACATAGGCAAGTATTATACGCAAGTTATTATGACTTGCATTGTCAAGTCTCCATGGACTGTGCCAATTCTGCCGATGAGTTTGACTTGGGTACCCACGTCAGCTGCTGAAAATGCACATGCAAGTAACCGCAGGTTCTTACAAACATTGGATCTTCAATTAGATCTTCAAATGAGTGTCTGCTTAGAATTCCAAGAGCTAAACTTAAAAGAAGTGGCGAGGCATCCTTCTGCTGTTATACACCTAAAATCTGGAATAGCCTGCCAATAGGAATTCTCCAGGCTAATTACTTTAACATGGCTTTCTCATAACTTCATTTAAGTTTAATCCTGATGCTCTGTATATTCAATTAATTATCATTACTATTCATGGTGGCTCCGAAATCCATACCAACCCCTACTCTCTCTTCTGTTCTTTTCCCAGTTTTCTATGGTGGTGACCTGCACCACCACAACCTAATCAAAGCACCATGATGTTCCTACATTGATGGATTAAATGCCAGAAGTCCACATGACCACCATCATCATCAAGTCCTTCCATGAGAACCCTAAATACAATGAAGACTTATCATTTGTTAGGTAGAATGCCAAGAGGGGGCTGGGCGGTCTTATGGTCTGGAACCCCTGCAGATTTTATTTTTTCTCTCCAGCCGTCTGGAGTTTTTTTTTTTCTGGCCATCGGACCTTACTATTATTCTGTTAATTAGTTTTGTCTTATTTTATCTTTTTTTCTCTTTCTTCATCATGTAAAGCACGTTGAGCTACATTATTTGTATGAAATATGCTATATAAATAAATGTTGTTGTTGTTGAAAACAAAAGTTGCCCAACGCAACGCCAATTTAATCGCAAATGTAATATCGCACCTATCCCATGCTGCATGTTAGGGATGTGGAAAGCTTGTTAATTTATTGTACCCGCATATTCCTTGCGATTTCACCTGCAGTTAAACACTGAATGTTTCTCTTTCGAATTATCGGTGGGGTCCGATCACAAGAGTGAAACACATTCTTTCTAAGACGTTTCATCTCCATGTTACAACAGATCTGTGGGGTTAAGTGGCTAATAAAGTCTTTCCAAAGATACAAACTGACAGTACATAAAGTAAGCATAAAGTACAACTATGAAAGGCAATTTAACAAAGCGAGTTATCCGACAGCATGCCTACGTAAGTAAAGGTCTGGGTTAATAAATTATAATGCATTAACTTCCTCGGGGTGATAAAAAATAACCGACACTCTACTACATTACCGAATAGAAAACAATTTAATAATCTTTTAGTATCTACTAACCTGTTAAAAGAATATTTGGTCTCTTCATGTTCTCTTTTTAACTGTTTACCACACGTGCTTTAACATCTCATCGCATTGAAATGGACCTTTTTATTTTGTCACACCAACTTTTGCGATGGGAGTCAGTCGACCAAAAGTCTTTTTAGTAAAGAAAATCCCTTAAATGTAAGATTAAATATTTAGGGCTAATAGTTTACAATATTTGCATAATTTTCTTAAAAAAAAAAAACAAACAAAAAATCTTTTTACAGGCAGTTTATTGGACACGTGCATTACGTCATTTCAAGACGCCGGGGTAGGGTCCTTAACTTTTAAAAGTAAGAATTCTGGTAACTATTCTACGCAAATAACTAAACAACCAATAAAACATTTATAGCTGCAATATGAAGACTATGTAAAAGTTACGCATTAACTTTAACTTTATTATGCCTGTTTTCTAATGTGGAGAGGATTTTTAAAAAAATATTTGAGGTAAAGTTGTGTTAGTTGGTAATGTCTTTTAATTTAATACGTTGAAAAATGTATTTGTTTATACTGTTTTGCAACTATTCTGAGATCTTTAGACCTTTTTCTTAGTTTTGTCATATATAAAGTATTCGTTATAGCAGGACATTGTCAAATCACAATGGTAAAACAACCGGTAAACTATTGTATTTAATTTAACACTGGATTTATTTTCCAATTCAGGGTAACTAGATATTAAGTTTTAATATAATAGTGTGTGGTGATCCCGAATTAAAGCAGTAGGGTAACGAACGATTTTTATTTGTTTTTGCGTAAAGAAATACGCGCAGTAAGTTTTAATTAAGTGGTACTATAATGCTATACCTATGACAGATGTCCAAAACCTAGATGTCTATAGTAGGCTGTTCTGAACTGCACAATCTTGGACTTTTTTCATTATGTTCCTAATTTGTATTGTCTGATACTAGACCAATGATACGAAGCTTATTGTTTACAAACTTAAAGTTCAATGTCACTTGTTTTCTTTGTAGGGTCAATCACTTAAGTATATCCGTGAACTGTATAGTATGTATACTGCTTTTTGTAAGTGGCATTGGATAAAGGTTTCCGCCCAGTAAATGGTGTTTTTCTTGATATTTATAATAAAATGGTGTATTTATAACGGTGAAATCTGCAGTGAATTCCTTTAATCTAGTGTCACATAGATTTAGTATGCTTTTAATAATAAGAGTTGTCTTTATAAATAAGTGAAGATGATTAAGGCATAAGAGCATTACAAAACCCTGCTATAATGCCGTAATAAACGTAATCTGCAGAGAAGCAGGTGTCCAGTTTTAAAGAATAAGATTGGTATTTTTCAAGTCGAATTTATTCCTTCACAATCCTGGTATATATTACATTGCTGCATAACGTTCTGTCTTGAATACATGTATGTTGCTGTTGAAACCTGATGAAAAGATCTTTTAATGAAGAAAATTGACATGTGCTTAAACATTATGTAACTGCTGAACAAGCTTCGTCCTTGTGCATTAAAAGTAACATACATAATTTAATGGCAGTTGTGTGTGACATATTTTTTTTTAACTTTTGTTTTATCTTCAGATTTTTGTCTTTAATTTACACTGATGAAAGCTGAGTAATGCGAATGGAAATCAACCAAGCTTATAATGTCCAAAGTTTCTCGTAGCAGGAAGGTAGCTTCTTCAAAGGTACAGTATTCTAACCTATGAACAAGAACCTATCCATTGCATTAGGGGTGTGTGCAATCTGGATTATATCTATGCCTGAAAAGATACATCATATTAAAATTCATTTTATTTAAAGAGGTGAAGTTAATTTTACAGTTGAATTTTCTTCAAAAATATTGGTCTTAAAAATAGTAGACATTTAATACAGTACTTATATGGGGAGTGTGACAGAAGAGAGATGAAACCTCTTGTGCAGGATTAAATTCACTCCTGTTGAAACTTTAAAAAATGTGATCACTGATATGTTATGCTAATTTTTCCTATCTTAAAAAGTCAAGCAGCAGCATTTCTATCTTAAAGCATGCCTGTTTGCAGGATTCACATCTAGGCTCTTAAGTAGCTCACCAAATGTCTCTCTCTCTCTCATAACACAGTACACAAATTGGCTAGAAGAACTCCTCTGATGATGCAGCGATGAAATTTCAACAAATGCAGTATATCTAAGCACTTCTTTACATGCCCAAAACCTGTTAATTGCAATCAGTCAAATTTATAAATTCTTTATATCCTAGAACATATTACTTCAGCTGCTTGTAACACAATGTATGAAGAAATGGCTCATTAATAACTTGATACTGGACAGGAAACACCTGGTAGCAGCTCGTGTTTTTTTTTTTTCTTTTCTTCAGCCATTTAAATTAGTGTTTGCAAACAACTCAGTTTTATGATGTATGTGGATTTCAGGCAGAGAAACTCAGAAGTTATTTTCTCATAATATACTGTAACTATCAAAGTATAAAGTGACATGTACCAGTGGTTCTGAAACTCCGTCCTGGGCACCCCAATGTGGCTTATGTTTTTTGTTGTAGCCAGTGTCTTTTGTTAAGTTTTCTCATAGCCTAATTAAGCAGGTTGTTATTTTCTCTGCTTCTGTGTTTTTGGGTCGTCGAAATTGCAAAATTTAAGTTGATAAATTATTAGAATGTACCAAGTTATTATTCATTAAAATTTAGTGTTAATTCAATGTTTTTTGTTAAAACTTGTTTTTTAAGATTTTATCCCATTTTCATTCAGACATTTAAGTTGCTTATGCTATTTAATTCTTTATTTTTACTAATGAGCACTTTAGTGTGCCCGAGACTTGAGTAGTTGCTACCTGTCAGTATTCACTGTCATTTGACTGGCTCTCTGCTTGTTATTTGTCATTATTAGGATACAATTGAGGGAGGAATCTACACAGAGAAAAGGCAAATTATTATGCAGACAACAAAAGAATGACACCTTTAGAGCTATAGCAAACATCCAGGTTATTCTAAATGTCTTATAAATGCAAAAATGTCCCTGGTGTGCTTTTCTGACTATAGATTAAGATAAGGTAAAAAAGACCAGGGGCCTCATGTATAACTCCATGCACAAAATTCGCCGTAAAACATGGCATACGGACAAAAAAATGCAGATGCATAAAACTTCCACGTTCTTGTTGGTTTAAACGAAAACAGGAAGCTGATTGAGTGACACAGTACAGAGAAAATCGAAAGTTCAAGTTCAGAAAGTTGCACGGTGCCCAAAATACAAAAAAAAAAAAAAAGTGGTCAGATATCAAAGTTGCCGTGAACAGGTGAGTCATAGCCCACCGTCTGAGTGTCATATGGAAGCGTATTAGGATACAGAAAAAAGAAAATAAACAGGGACACCGTGGGGGGGTGGGAAAGGTCAAAATTTCCACTTTAATCACGTAGTTTATTTTGTCATTAAAGTAGAACATCATAAAATTCATCTTAAAATTGTTTAATTTACTAGTTTCTGAAACCTCATCTTAACTAAAGTTGCATGTTTAATGCTTCATTTTATTTGTGTTCTTCTATGTCTCTGTGTGTGAATTACTATGTTCTTCTTAAACAGGCTTTCTCTTATTCCGACAGTATGCGTAATCAGTTACATTTATGATATTACAGCTCTCTGAACAATTTAAATAATAAGATGCATACTTGATCTCATATTCATGATGATAGGAATTAAAGCATGTATTAAACATGTGGGCACAGAGGTAACAACAAACTGGCCTCGTCCAAAGATTGTTCCTGCTTCCCGCAAGATGCTTGCTGTTCACGACCCTCAATAAAATTTATTGAAGCAGTATTGTTTCTTTCAAACGTACTAATCCCCAATTCCTGTCTTTCCTTTTCTTTCTATAAGTAACCAATTGCCACACAATCAGCACTTTAATAAATGTCAAACCATCTGTAAGCTTAGAACACCAATTCTTCAGAACTTTTAAGGAACATTAAAATATCGTCATTGTACATGTTTAATTATTCCATCCATTTGTCTGTCCAGGGTCGTGCCAGTCCCAGCAAGCATACAGTGCGAGGCAGGAACAATCCCTGAACGGGGTGGTGCCAGTTCATCACTACCGCTGTCCAAAGTGTCTACACATTTAATTATTAACAGTATACATTTTAAATTAAGGTAAAAATCTATCTATCTATCTATCGATCGATCGATCGATCGATCATTTCATCTTTAAAAATATCAAGAGCTCCAAGAAGCTAGCACCTGGAAATCTAAATTGACTTATTAGCTAGTCGTCATCATCTGCAAATACGCACTCTCTTCTCCTGAAATGTGTTCCTTTATTGTTATGGTATGGTACAATGCAATTCAATATGCAGATACTCCATAAACTTGTTTTCCTATAAAGAGGTAAAATAACACCACAACAATAATAATACTCTAAAAAATTGAAAAATGTACAATATGAAAGCATAAGTGGCTCAGGTTGTGCAATATTACAACTGTAATGCAAGTTTATAGTGAGGTAATTGTACTTATGTACAAATAGTTCTACCGGGAGCACGTGATGGGCTGATTGAGTGCGTTTTTAGTTCTTGAGATGAAACTGTTTCTGAACCATGATGTCCCTACAGGAAATGCTCTGAAGCGTTTGCCATATGAGAGCAGTTCAATAGACAGTGGGCATGGCTGGGGCAGCGTGTGCTTGATGCTGTATACCGATTAATTCTGTTCCTGATCAGCTGCTGTTAGAGCTGTGATTCCACACTCTTATACAGTGGGATAAATAGTGAGAGTGGTGCATTGAGAGGAACAACACTAAAGGAGCTATGGTATTTGGAATGGTTTGGCCATTCCGTGGACCATTATATTATACCATTATATTGTTACAGGTTAATTTACAATCAGATGCCTTAAACTAATAAACAATATGTGGTTAATTTCAGTGTATTTATAAAGCTGCGTCGGGCATGTGCATCTAAAAAAGAAAGGGAAACCACACTTTAACAAAAGCACTGCTTTGACGCTGGGTGCCGCCAGTTTGCAAAACCGAGCGGAGAACTTGCATACGCCAGGGTTTAAGCTACTGTGAAAATGAGCTTGGCTTTACGCCAAGTTTAGGTTTTATACATCGCAGTTTGAGTGGGGAAACGGGAGTATGCAACTTTTTTGTGCGTACACACCGTTTATACATGTGTTTCCTAATGATGACTTTGAACAAGCCATAGCCCTAACAAGCTAATTAAGGTCTGAGACCTCAAATATCCTGGTGGTACCCAAATTATTGCACGGTGCTCCTTTTTTTTTCACTGTACAATTATTCAAAACAAAAACAATGCACTAATCCCTGAACGGTGTGCCAGTTCATCACTACCGCTGTCCACCGTGTCCACACGTTTTAATTATTAACAGTATACATTATTTAAATTAAGGTAAAAATGTATCTATGGTGTAATATATATATATATATATATATATATATATATATATATATATATATATACTTTACTGCATGTCATCTTAAAAATATCAAGAGCTCCATGAAGATAGCACCTGGAAATCTAAATTGACTTATTAGCTAGTCGTCATCATCTGCAAATACGCACTCTCTTCTACTGAAATGTATTCCTTTATTGTTATGGTGTGGTACAATGCAATTCAATATGCAGATACTCCATAAACTTATTTTCATATAAAGTGGTAAAATAACACCACAAAAATAATACTATAAAGTTGAAAAATATACAATATGAAAGCATAAGTGGCTCAGGTTGTGTAATATTACAACTGTAATGCAAGTTTATAGTGGGGTAATTGTACTTCTATGTACAAACAGTTCTACTGGGAGCACTTGATGGGCTGATTTAGTGCATTTATAGCTCTTGGGTTGAAACTGTTTCTGAACTGCGAGGTCCCTCCAGGAAAGGCTCTGAAGTGTTTGCCGAATGTGAGAAGTTCAAATAGACTGTGCCCATAGCTGAGACGTGTGCTAGAAGCTGTATACTGATAATTCTCTCCGTTCTTGACACAATTTGTGCTAGAGCTTTCTGATCAGCTGCTGTATAGCTGCGATTCCACACTCTGTTACAGTGGGTTCAATACTCTGAGTGGTTCACGAAGTGTAACAATGCTAAAGCAGCTATGGTATTAGCAATAGTTTGGCCATTCCGTGCACCATTATATGGTTACAGGCTGATTATGATGCCTTAAACTAAAAAGGCAATATGCGGTTAATTTCAGTGTATTTGATAAAGCTGCCTAAGGGATGTAAATCTAAAAAAATAAAGGGAAACCACACAGGAACAGTAGCACTGCATTGACTCTGGGTGTTGCTAGTTTGCAAAACTGAGCCGAAAATTTGCGTATGCAATGGTATGAGCTGGCATGAGAATGGGCGTGGCTTCACACCATGTTTAGCTTTTATACATCGCGATATGAGTATAGAACCGGGTGTATGCAATATTTTTGTGCATATGCACTGTTTGTACATGAGGCCCCAGGTAATTGAGATTGTTTACTATAGAGGTAAAATTGACCTACTGGTTGAAACAGTCTTGCAGCCACATCTGGTCCCCTGGACTGAATTTGATAGCCACTGATATATATATATGAAAAGATATATTATAGCTCCTTGTGTTGAGATCAGTTTATTTGTAACTTTCTGTATTGGATGCATTGGGTAGAGTGGCAGGTAGTGTAGTGTGGTGCTTGGGGCTGCTACTTCTTAGCATGAGAATCTTCTGGGTATTCCCTGAAACATGCTTGTGAAATTGAGACTTGGCTGAGTAAGGTTTGCTGAAGTAAGCCTCCTTTTGCAATCAAGGTTCAGTCTGTTCTAACAATAAAAAGTGTATCTCGTTAACTGAAGATGGGCTTGGGCAATCCACGATTAAGAGTGCACTTGTGATATTTAAGCACCTCCCAAGAACCGATTGTCTAACATACAGTGGGTACGGAAAGTATTCAGACCCCCTTCAATTTTTCACTCTTTGTTATATTGCAGCCATTTGCTAAAATCATTTAAATTGATTTTTTTCCTCATTAATGTACACACAGCACCCCATATTGACAGACAAAAAATTTTTTTGAAATTGTTGCAGATTTATTAAAGAAGAAAAACTGAAATATCACATGGTCCTAAGTATTCAGACCCTTTGCTGTGACACTCATATATTTAACTCGGGTGCTTTCCATTTCTTCTGATCATCCTTGAGATCACCTTCATTTGAGTCCAGCTGTGTTTGATTATACTGATTGGACTTGATTAGGAAAGCCACACACCTGTCTATATAAGACCTTACAGCTCACAATGCATGTCAAAGCAAATGAGAATCATGAGAACAAAGGAACTGCCTGAAGAGCTCAGAGACAGAATTGTGGCAAGGCACAGATCTGGCCAAGGTTACAAAAAAATTTCTGCTGCACTTAAGGTTCCCAAGAGCACAGTGGCCTCCATAATCCTTAAATGGAAGACGTTTGGGACGACCAGAACCCTTCCTAGAGTTGGCCGTCCGGCCAAGCTGAGCTACCGGGGGAGAAGAGCCTTGGTGAGTGAGGTAAAGAAGAACCCAAAGATCACTTTGGCTGAGTTCCAGAGATGCAGTCAGGAGATGGGGGAAAGTTGTAGAAAGTCAACCATCACTGCAGCCCTCCACCAGTCAGGGCTTTATGGCAGAGTGGCCTGTTGGAAGCCTCTCCTCAGTGCAAGACACATGACAGCCCGCATGGAGTTTGCTAAAAGACACCTGAAGGACTCTGAGATGGTGAGAAATAAGATTCTCTGGTCTGATGAGACCAAGATAGAACTTTTTGCCCTTAATTCTAAGCGGTATGTGTGGAGACAACCAGGCACTGCTCATCACTTGTCCAATACAGTCCCCACAGTGAAGCATGGTGGTGGCAGCATCCTGCTGTGGAGGTGTTTTTCAGCTGCAGGGACAGGATGACTGGTTGCAATCGAGGGAAAGATGAATGCGGCCAAGTACAGGGATATCCTGGACAAAAACCTTCTCCAGAGTGCTAAGGACCTCAGACTGGGCCAAAGGTTTACCTTCCAACAAGACGATGACCCTAAGCACACCGCTAAAATAATGGAGTGGCTTCACAACAACTCTGTGACTGTTCTTGAATGGCCCAGCCAGAGCCCTGACTTAAACCCAATTGAGCATCTCTGGAGAGACCTAAAAATGGCTGTCTACCAACGTTTACCATCCAACCTGACAGAACTGGAGAGGATCTGCAAGGAGGAATTGCAGATGATCCCCAAATCCTGGTGTGAAAAACTTGTTGCATCTTTCCCAAGAAGACTCAGGCTGTATTATCTCAAAAGGGTGCTTCTACTAAATACTGAGCAAAGGGTCTGTATACTTAGGACCATGTGATATTTCAGTTTTTCTTTTTTTATAAATCTGCAACAATTTCAAAAATTATTTTTTTTGTCTGTCAATATGGGGTGCTGTGTGTACATTAATGAGGGAAAAAATTAATTTAAATGATTTTAGCAAATGGCTGCAATATAACAGAGTAAAAAACTGAAGGGGCTCTGAATACTTTCTGTACCCACTGTATGTCATGCCTCAAAAGACTACATTCGATGTAGTGGCTACCATCGAACCGAGATATTTGAAATCGCTCACTATTTCGATGTACTCGTTATTTAGAACAAGTGGAAGTTGAGGGCCGAAATCGGCATTTACTATCATCTGTTTGGTCTTCTCGGCATTGATTTCTAAGCCAACTACTTGCCCTTCATTGCTGACTTGTTCAAGTTGTTGTTGGGCTTTTTTGCGACTGCCTTCAATTAGTCCGATGTCATCAGCAAAATCCAAATCGTTGATTTTCTGTTTGGGGTGCCTCGAACTTAAGCGAGGATGAGTAACAAAACCATAGTCTCCTGCTGACTTACGCATGACGAAATCGATGACAATAATGAAAATGAAAGGGGCCAAAATGTCGCCTTGGAGGAAACCAGTTCTAGTAGTAAACTCACTTGAGAGGTGATTGTCTACAAGCACTTTGCTGGTTGAATTAACAGAGAGTTTGAATTGCGTTGACTACTTTCTCTGGGATGCTATAGTGACGAAGGATTGCAAACATAAATGTTCATTTAACCGAATCAAAAGCTTTTCTAAAGTCGACGAAAGCCGCAAAGAGCGGAAGATTCTTGCTAGCTGCACCTTCGAATAGGCGGCAGAGGATGTGAATTTGTTGAGTGCAACTGCGCCCTTTGCGAAAACCAGCTTGATTGGGACGTAATAGAGTGTCGACTACAGATTGAATTCGATTGAGTAGCATAATGTTGTACACTTTGGCTGCGATTGACATTAATGATATGCCTCGATAGTTTGTCATAAGTTGTAGGTTGCCTTTTTTAGGTATAGGAACTATGATGTTAGTAGTCCATTGCTTCGGCGCTGTGCTGTTTTCGTAAACATATCGGCAAATCATGAGTAGCTTTGTACGAATGAAATCGCCACCGCCTTTAAGAACTTCAGGTGAGAACGCATAGCCAATACCAGGGGATTTGTGCTCCTTCAGTTGGTCAACAGCAGCATCAAATTCAGCCCGCGAAAATTTGTTGGTCTTGATTGAGAGGTCCCTGGCGGCTGGACTTGGGAGTGTGTCAGTGGCTGAGGAGAGCTTTCCATTTTAGAAGATTCTCGAAGTACTTGGTCCATTCTTCGAGTAGTTCACCTTGAGAGCTAGGCATTGATCCATCTAGCTTTTTGACAATTGTGTGCTTCTTTTCTCCTTTGCCACTAAGTTCGTTTACAATCTCCCAGGTTCTCTGAAGCTTTTGTTTTTGCAGCGAGTTAGAGTTCTTCAAGTTGTTTGTTTAGGTGGGCAGCTGAGTCTGACTGATACGAATCTGAGACTTTATCGGCTAACTCCCTCCACTGTTTGAGTAGCACTAGATCTATTTTGGTTGAACAACTTCTTGACCTTATCCCGTTCATCCAAGAGGTTCAGTGTTGTTTTGCTCACCCAGTCAGGGCCCTTCCTGTTGCGTTTTACTCCTAGAATTTCGCTGCATGTCGTCTCGACTGCTCTCTCAAGATAGTCAGTCATATGTTGATTGAATGCTGGTAGGCTTGCCTTCTTCCTCCAGTGCACTGAACCGGTTTTGGAGCTCTAGATCGAATCTCTGTTGGAATTCGGGGTTTTTGAGTAGCTCAACGTTGTACTTCCGGCGGTTAATTGGAGCCTTACGGGTCGTTCGAAAGCTAAACTTGATGTGCGCAGTTACAATTCTGTGATCTGAATCAACATCGACTGTGTTATATGCTTGGCAATTTTTTAGCAAGTTTTGCCATTTGCTGCTTATGAGTATGTGGTCGAGTTGTGCATGAGGTTCATCCAGCTTGTGATTTGGGTGCTGCCAAGCCCAAAGTCTACTTGGGCGGTGTGGAAAGTGTGAATTGACTCGGCGTAGACTGTGGCTCTCGCACAGTTCAATTAGACGATGGCCATTGTCGTTCGTGATCTCGTGGAACGTGTGTCGACCGATGATACTTGGGTTGGTCTTGTGGCTATCTTTGCCTACTCTGGCATTGAAATCGCCGAGTACAAGGAAGGAATTTGGTTTAGAGTTGTTTGCAATTCGGTGTAAAATCCGTTCTTTTAAGCGTGTTTCTTGTTCATCTCTTCTGCGTTGTTCTCGCTGCAATTTGTTGGGGCGTAGATCGCGATTATGGTGATTTTAGGATTGCCGTTTAGGTGAACAACGACTATGCAATCTGAAACTTTTTGGGCACTAGCAATGGTCGAAGCTATACTCAGCTCTAGTAGAATACCAACTCCTCCTGTGTTCTGAGTTGTTGCTGAGGAGAATACTTTTAGCCATTTCCTTTCGTTGGTCCATTCAAATTTGAGGTCATCGTCCAAGATCTGCCGGTGTTCCTGAATAGCGAGAACTTTGAGGTTTGAATTTCTCGCATCCGGATATTAGTTGGTGTTCTTTACCGGGTTTCTTGAGTGTTCGGACGCTCAGGGTGGCTATTCTGAATTCTTTGCGATGTTGATGGTATTTTGGTGCCGTTGGATCTCGTGTGTGGTCAGGCATCAAGGTTCTTGCGATTTGCCCTGATTCCATCATGAGTGCAGAGCGCGTCCGCAACACTTGATCTTTCCGGCGACGCAAGCAATCGGATGCATTCCGCGGATTTTCGTTCTTTTATAGAATCTGGTACTATTTTACTGGCCGGGCGATTACCCCTAGCCAAACTCTCCTCTTTTACATGGGCTTGAGACCGTTTACCGCCAAACTCCCCCGGGCTGAGTGCCCAGTGTAATAACGCTCAGTGGCAAGCAGAGTTCATACAGTACACATTGTGGATGGATTAACCAAAAAGGTTTCAGTTTTTGCCATTAGTGTCATGCCCCATTGTCACTCCTGCTGAATGAGTTTGCACTCATCAGAATGTCTAATTGCACAGTATGACAGGCCATACATGTCGGTGTCATTGAAAAGGACTAACCTGTGCATTAATGCAGTGAATAATTTCTAGTTTACACAGTCAGCCTCTAATGAGCTTGGAGGTTCTGTTATTTGCACACGAGTGTAATCTGTTTCACCTCTGATGTTTGGGAATCTTAAATAACCTTATCAACTGTCACTGATACAACTAAGTAAAAGGTCAAATTGATGTAAACATTTTTCATTGCTAATACATTTTATTTATATAGTGCCTTTCCCATGCTCAAAGGCACTTCAGAGTTTAAGAAAGAATGGGAGGGTATACAGTATATAACATTGTACTAAACCAAATTAATAAATAAATGAAGAGTAAGATAGGCTTTTCTTTGAATTTACTAACAGCCAACATAGTTGATGATCTAGCACACAAATACAGGTTACATGAACATCTTGACATAGTGGTAAACTGAGAGAAGGGTAATAAAGTCCGGTAGAGTTAAAAGCCTTCTTGAACAGATGAATTTTGAGTTGTTTTTTAAAAGAATTCATGGAGTCAGCTGACCTGATTAATTTCGGTAGGCCATTCCAGAGCCTGGGCGCTATACAGCTGAAGGCCCTGTCACCCATGGAGTGTAGATTAGTGTGGGGCACAACAAGATTGCCAGAATCAGAGGACCTTAGTGGGTGGACAGGTACATAGTGATGGAGAAGGTCACTGATGTAGTTTGGCGCAAGGTCGTTTAAGGTTTTGTAGGTTATTGGTAGAATTTTAGATTCGATTCTGTAAGACCCAAGGAGCCAGTGAAGGCGGAGCAGGATGGATGTTATGTGCTCGCTGCTGCTAGGTTTGAGTAAGGCCTCTTGCAGCCGAGTTTTGAATAAGCTGGAGCTGTGATATAAGATTAGAAGGGGCACCTGCCAGTAGGGAATTACAATAATTGATGCAGGATGTGATAAAAGCATGGACAAGTTTCTCAGCATTAGAAAAGGAGAGGAAGGAGCGAACATGTGATATGTTACGGAGGTGAAAGTAAGAAACTTTCTTAATATGATTTATGTGGGCGGAATAAGAAAGGGAGGAATCAAAAATGACACTAAGATTCTTTGCAGTAGAGGCAGGTCTGATGAGATCACTGCCAAGATGGACTGGGAAGGAGCTCATTTTATTAAGTTGCTCTTTAGTCCCAATTTGCAGGAGTTCAGTTTTGTTGCAATTTAATTTTAAAGAGTTCTGCTCCAGCCCGGTATTAATTTCACTGAGGCAGGTTGTGAGCTGAGAGAGCTCTGATGAAGTTCCACTTTTAACATTGAAATAGAGTTGAGTATCATCTGCATAAAAATGATAACCCAGTCCAAAGCTACGAATAATATGGCCAAGGGAACCATATAAATACAGAAGAGCAGAGGACCGAGGACAGAGCCCTGAGGAACTCCTTGTGTGACTGGCACTGAGCTGGATCTGCTGTTGCCAAGACTAACAAACTATTGCCTATCAGTCAGATAAGACTTGAACCACTGGAGGGCAGTGCCAGAGATACCCAGCATGTTCTCCATTCTGGACAGTAGAATGTCATGTCTGACAGTGTCAAATGCTGCACTGAGGTCTAACAGAATTTAATATGCTGGTTTGTCCAGAGTCTGCTGCCATAAGCAAATAATTGGTTACCCGAGGCAGAGCAGTTTCACAGCTGTGCTGTGCCCTGAAACCAGACTGAAAGGGTTCAATCGCATTATTAGAAGTTAAGTAGTTGTTGAGTTGGGAAGCTTCAACATGCTCAAAAACTTTTGACAGGAAAGGTAAGTGGGGAAATTGGGTAAAAAATTGTTAAGATTGTCAGCATCAAGGCCAGACTTTAACATTGGGGTTGCATAAGTGATTTTAAAAGTGAGCGGCACAGAGCCAGTGTCAAGGGATGAGTTTATTATTGTTGTAATAGTCAGGATTATGGCATGAAGGCAGGATTTAAGAAGTGTGGTGGGGATGGGGTCCAGTACACAAGTAACCGGCCTCATCGTACAAAGCAGGTCATTAACAAAAGCAGATGTGACTGGTGAGAACACCGAGAAGGAGCTGGATGGAGTGGGAAAACAGGGAAAGATATAAACAGATGTATTTATGTTAGTTGAATTATTTACATCTTTAATTTTGTTATGGAAAAAGTGGAGAAATTTCTCACAGACTTCAGTAGAAGAGGTAGTTGTGCCAGATGCGTGTTTGAGTAGTTCATTAACTACAGAGAACAAAACCCTTGGGTTGTCATGGCCACTTTGTATTATTCTGCCATAATGGGTGTTCTTGGCAGCAGTTGGTGCTTCTCTGTAAGCTCTTTGGTGGTCAGAGAAAGCCTGGATGTGCACGGTGAGGCCAGTCTTGCGTGACATTCTCTCAAGGTGTCAGCCAGCTCCTTTCATAGATCGCAATTCTGGGTTATACCAAGGAGCTGAACACTTAAAGGTAACCTCCTTATGTTTTAAAGGAGCTGTTTTATGAAGGGGAATGAAGGGGTGAGTTATAGTGGTCAACGAGACTATATACTGTTGATGGAATAGGAGAAGACAGTAAAAGATCAGAAATTGATCCAGAAAGAACAGAAGGACAGATATTTTTTAAGGTTTCTGTAAGAAACAGGTGAGAGGAGGGGAGACATAATGAGACAATGAAAAGTACTGCTTTATGGTCAGAGAGTCCCAAATCAGTGCTGTAAATGTTGGCAACAGATAATCCAGAAGTACAGATCAGATCCAATATATGACCACCAGAGTGAGTGGGGGAAATCATGTTGTCAGGCTTTGTGGGTAATTGCATTTGAGGTGTGTTTTTTTTTTTTTTTAAGCTGTTGGCAAATGTTAAGGGATTAGTTCTGATCTTTAATTACTTGTTGCAGACAATCTAAGCTTCCTCATTCAGATTTCCAAAGAATGTTCAATCCACACTATGAACTGCATTGAAGTTAACAGGGAAGGAACTGAACTAGTTTTGAATAGATTAAAAGTGGACTTTTAAGTGTCCCTGTGGACTATGGAAGCATTTACCAACTATGCTGGATTAATTGTTATGGCCAGACGTGCTCCAACATGACTAAAAAGAAAAAATAACACAGAATAAATGACAAGCTCAAACAAACTACAACAAATGGCCACAAACTAATAAGTTTAAATAAATAAATAAAAGTATTTCTTTGCGCTTGCAGAGTTTCATTTTTGGGCCACAAAGCAGCAGCATTTGTCTAACTGGTTCCATTTTTTGAAGTTGTAGCTATTTTGTTTCCCATGTATCTTTGCAGATACTGTACAATTTTCTTCCATCAAGAAGACAGTCTTTATAAATAGTAAATCTTTATTATTATTTTTATTTATTTCATGTTGGTTTTTTTTGTGTTTTCTGATGGGGGTGAGGGCTTCTTTAAGACTTTTCACTCCTAGTTGTAGCACATGGCTAATTATGCATGCAAATTAGTCTTGCAGTACTATGCTGAGCGCCCACAGGGATAAGAGTTCTGTATCTGGTGGCAGTACTCATAATTATAATTGTTACCTAATGTACCCCTACAAACAAGATGTTTTTCTTTTTAACTCTTTCAGGGCTGATGTTGACTTTTGTCACAATTCAGGGGTAGAGGACAGTAATCAGTAAACTGTGACAAAACTCGCCCTTGCATTTTAGTTCGACTCTTTGCTAGAAGGAAAGTTACATAGCTTTGTTGATTTAACCTCATTTCCTAGTAGCGAAGAGCAAACAACTTCTAAAATGGCATCAACATCTGGTGAGAGACCAAACTGAATGTACAAAGCAAAATACTTCATGGACGTTTTATGTAATTTTGGTGAATAGGACTCTTACTTGTCTGACTCTTGAGTTTGATGCAAGTTTTTTGGAGATGGATATTGAAAACGAAAGTGAGGTACCAGCATCATCTGATCGGTCACCAGCTGATAATGATGCTGAACACTTTCGTGTAGCTGATGCGCCTACAGCATTGTTTGCCTGGGAGGACCACCACTTATGATAAGAGGCACAAACCATATTGCGTCACACTGTGACCTCCACCGCCACTCCCTTGCTATGCGAAGACAGCCAGGCAGCCAGCCCACCTGCTGGCTATCGAGACGCCCTAGTGCAGCCACTACTGCCAGAGATGCTGAACATGTGCCAACAGCAGCCACAGCACATAGCAACAGACGTTTTATGTTGATTTATGTGTGAAACCATTGCTTTGTGTGCTTTTCTTTTTTGGAAAAAATATTCGGCCCTCAAAGAGTTAATGCATGCATGGTGAAAGGCTGGAGTACTGACCTGGTCAAGATGGCATGTGCCAGCAGATCAGTAATGATCTTGCAGTATGCATGCATGAAAGTCCTATGCATAGCTGTTAAAGCTCTGTGATGATACATTCTGGCCTTGTAAGGCATTGTGTTCTAAGCCAGCTGTAGGATTAATTTCCAGGAGAATATTCGGCGAACAAGGTGTGTGGTTAACACCGCATCTTCACTGCAAAAAAGTCTTTGATATTTTGTCGATCAGCAATAGTAATCACAAACATCTGTATGAAAATCACCTCTACAAGTTTCAGGTTGCTTTTTATAATGAGTGTTTCTCTTTTAGTGGCAGATCCATAATTACAAAACACTTTGTCCTTCCTGAGTGAAAAGCTCTTCGAGTAGTGAGAATTGCTACATCAATGTAAAGATTTATTAATATCTTAGTAGTGAAAAAGAAAAATATGGTTCATTATAGCAACAGAGGTTGAGTTCATCTAACTGAGGTGTGCAATTGAATCTGTTTATTAAGTTACTATTTCTTTACAACTAGCCGTTCCCCGTGGCTACGGCCTTGTAGTAGTGAAAGAGGACGAACTTTAAAAATCAATAAACAAAAAGGTATTGCTACCTAAGCGGAGGCAAGTTACACTCCAAAACTCAGAGGTAGACTGACTTCCCACTCCTGACATCATGCTTCTCCCTCGCCCCACAGCCTCTGTCTCAGATTAATGTGGATATATTGCACCGCAAGCAAACTAATAGATAGATATCTATTTCTATATGTATAGCGAGCCACTAGGGGGCATACCGCCACCCTAACACAGACAGGCAGGAGACCAGTTTTGCCACACTCCACACGTTTATTTACAGTTTGCAGTGCAGTAACCACAAGGCAACACACCAACACCATTCAGTCCCTTCTTACTGTCAGTCCTTCTCCCTCCACTCCTCTTCAGCTTTGTCCTCTCCTCCCGACTCTCGCCACTTATGGAGTGAGGCGGCCCTCTTTTATATGGACTCCAGGTGCCTAATGAGCTTCTTCCGGCCATACTGTGTGTGTGTGTGTGTGTGTGTGTGTGTATATACATACATACATTGGGGTAAATAAGAAGTATTTGATCCCCTGCTGAATTTGTAAGTTTGCTTATTTACAAAGAAATGAACAGCCTCTAATGCAGGGGTCTCCAACACGTCGCTTGAGAGCTACTGGTAGTTTTCCACCCCTTTTCAAGTAGCTCACCAAAGGGTTAATGAATCATAATTTTTTTTTCATTTTTTTTTTTTAGAAAAAATTATATTACGATCCATAGTCTGAATTGCAATCTATCTTTTCAATGTGCTATACACTTAAGAGAATACCCAGACTCAAACTCATCAAGACCTAAGTAACACTTTATTTTAAATATCAAATAAAGTTGAATTCAATTGTTCTCTCATTTGCTAGCTAAGCAGAGTTAAGGAACACGCCCCGAAGCTGGTGAGTGAGTGAGGAAGGCTACTCTCGGCCCACTGTGTGTTTCTCGGATTTCAATTAATAAATCAATACTGCAAGCGAATTATGATACATAGTGAAATGAGAGAAGTCACAAAATCAACTGGAATGTTTAAGCAAATTTTAGAAAAAAAACTGATCTAAATCCGTTAAGTAGTTCTCTTCTGAAAAGTGGACAGACATTGGATTGTATATATTAGTAAACCTTCAAAATTAATATGCAGTTAAAGTCTCAACAGCATTCTCAACATTTCTGGAGTTTAGTAGAGCCAGATACTGTAACTATAATAATCTTCACCAAGAGGCTCTGAAAATGACTGCTTTGTTCAGGTCTACATACCTCTGTGAGTCTGCCTTTTCTGACATGAATGTCATGAAATCAAAGTTCAGAACAAGGCTGAAAGATGAACATTTAAATGACTCCATGAGCGTGATCCTAAGTGGCTGCACTCCACCATACACCTCTATTGTTGACTCCATGCATTGCCAGTCTTCTGAATAACTAAAAAAACACATCACACATGCAACAAGCAAAACAAGCTTATTCAGTTTGTTTGGGTTGAAATAAGCTATGAGAATAAATGTTAGAAAACATGAGTAGCTCTTGGCCATTTTCATTTTGTAAAAGTAGCTCTCAAGGTAAAGGTTGAAGACCCCTGCTCTAATGTTTATGGTTGTTTTATTTTAATGGAGAGAGTGACCGGTTATCAACCAAAAATCCAGAAAAAAAAACACATTACATAAGTTATAAATTGATTTGCATATCATTGAGAGAAATAAGTATTTACTCCCCTACAACCCTGCCAGAATTTTGGCTCCCACAGATTGGTGATTACAATCAATCAATCAATTACAGATAATCCTGATCTTAAATCATGTGTATAAAGCACACCTGTCCACAGAATCAATTTCTTCCATTGCAACCTCTTCACCACCATGGACAAGACCAAAGAGCTGTCAGAGGATGTCAGGGACAAGAATGTAGACCTGCACAAGGTCATAATAGGCTACAAGACCATCAGTAAGAAGCTTTAGCGAGAAGGTGGTGCGATTATTTGGAAACAGAAGAAATATAAAATGACCATCAATCGCCCTAGGTCTGGAGCTCCATGAAAGATCTTGCCCCCTAGGGTGAGGATGATCATGAGTAAGGTGATGGATCGCCCAAAACCACATGGAAGGAGCTTGTTAATGATCTGATGATAGTTTGGACCACAGTCACCAAGAACACCATTGGTAACACACTATTCTGTAATAGATTGAAATCTTGCAGCACCTGCAAGGTCCCTCTGCTCAATAAGGCAAATGTACAGGCCTGGATGTTCACTGGAAAACTTAAGACTAATATCTAATATTTATCCCCCTTTTTTTTTTTTTTTTAGTTGACCAACTGGGTGCAGCCATCCTTTGATTTATTCACATGTGGCAGTTTACCATCTGTAAAATCCAACAAGAGAACGAACTCCGGAGATCCAAAGTACTTGGACTGCTCTTCTAAATTTTTTGAATCTAAAAAACGAGTAGGAAAGAGGTCTTCTTCCAGAGAGCATCATTTTTCTTCTACAAAGGAGTACTTTGACTGCCATGAAGATGAACCATGGGTGGAAAAATATAAACCAAAAACACAGGTAAGTATAAATAGTGTCACATTTCTATGTGCAAGTTGATTATTTTAAGCTGATTTCTGTTTGTGCTGTCTTGTTTTACATTTACTAATTATATATATTTATTTATTTATGTATTTATTTTTAATGATTTTAAAATCCATTGTTTATATACAGTAAAACCTAAATATTATTTTAAAGAGCGTCTCCGATATCACGTTACAGCCATTACGATAGACATGCCACCAGCAATAAATACGTACAATGCAACAAAAGTAGTATACAGTAAATGTGTGTACAGTGACACTAAACGTACGTACATGTACTAAGTACTGTAAGTAGAAAATTAATTATGGTTACTCACCAACAATGACACAATGACTTGTCCGATAACAGTGAGTTTTATTTTACTGCACAACAAAGGAGAGCGTTACAGCCCTTAAAGGAGCCACTTCAGGTGATTGTGTAGCACTGCCATTGTTCTTCTTCTGGCAGTCTTCAATCCAAATCCCTAAAGCAGATTCCATCCAGACTACTGCCTTATTACATCCACTTACAACTTGTTTTGCACCCTGGTTAAAAGGACACTGCGGCCGTAGATCTTATATTCCTTTCCTACTTTTTAAATAAAAAGAATCGTAGCCTTCAACAAATCCAAAACATTTACCTTTTCGGCAATCGTTAACATCTTCCGTTTGTGCTTGGGCACGGCCCCTGAAGCAGTAGCAGATCGTTTTGGAGCCATAATGAAGGGCTTGACTATGCACAAAGATAAACACAAAAGAGCACAACTCTTTACACAGCAAAACACGTTGATGCTGAATGAGCGAGACGAGTCTTCCTGGTTAACACTGCATTCAGCAAGCAGGAACTTAACTGCATGCTCTGATTGGTTAGCTTCTCAGTCATCCGCCAATAGCGTCCCTTGTATGAAATCAACTGGGCAAACCAACTGAGAAAGCATGTACAGGAAGTAAAAAGATACATTGTCCGCAGAAGCAGCGAAAAATCTGCGTTATATATTTAGTTATGGTTTCATATAAAATCCGCGATAGAGCGAAACCGCGAAAGTCAAAGCGCAATATAGTGAGGGATTACTATACAGTGATTACTATCGCGGATTTTATATGTAAGCATATGTAAATGTATATTGCGGATTTTTCGCTGATTCGCGGATTTCTGCGGACAATGGGTCTTTTAATTTATGCTACACGCTTCCTCAGTTTGTTTGCCCAGTTGATTTCATACAAGGGACGCTATTGGCGGATGGCTGAGAAGCTACCCAATCAGAGCACGTAGATACATATTAACTAAAACTCCTCAATGCTATAAGATATGCCTCCTGCGCGGTGCTCGATTGTTTGCTTGTCTCTGCCTCTATCTCACCTCTCTGACATTCTCTGCGCCTGACGGAGGGGGTGTGAGCAGAGGTGCTGTTTGCACAGAAGCTATTTGCCTAGTGGATACGGACGCTCCTCTAAGAAATGCCGCTTTTCGAGGTGCGTCCAAAAGCACACTTATTGATTTTTGATTGTTTGCTTTAATCTCAAGCTCTCTTTCTCTCTCTCTCTGACGCTCTCTGCGCTTGACGGAGGAGATGTGAGCAGAGGGGCTTTTTGCACAGAGGCTGTTTGCTTAGAAGATAGGGATGCTCCTGTAAAAAATGCTGAAAGGCTACCTTCGCATTGATCCCTTCATTGCCGCTGCTCTATCGCGGTGCTTGCATACTTAAAAGCAACAGCCCTATTGATTTTTCATTGTTTACTTTACTCTCTCTCTGACATTCTCTGCTCCTTACGGGCACTTTGAAGAGGAAGATATGTTTGCATTCTTTTAATTGTGAGAAAGAACTGTCATCTCTGTCTTGTCATGGAGCACAGTTTAAACTTTAGACTAAAGGGTGTTATTTCATGTCTAGAGGGCTCTAATAATGTTAAAAACTTATTTAGAAGGTCGTAAACAGGTTTTCTATGCTCTAACTGCGAAAATATTAGATTTATAAATAAAGAATCCTACTTCGTGGAAATTCATTTATCTGTCTGGAGCGGATTAACCGCGATAAACAAGGGTTTACTGTATAACTGTGCGGAGAATATTTATAAACAGTGTGGGAGAGTTTCTAAGGGCTTAAAATATATAAAATAATCATACAAACATATGGTTTCTACTTCGCGGATTTTCACCTATCGCGGGGGGTTCTGGAACGCAACCCCCGCAATCGAGGAGGGATTACTATCTATCTCTCTATCTCTCTCTCTAGATATATATATCTCTCTAGATATATATATCTCTCTAGATATATATATATCTATCTATCTATATCTATCTTTATATATCTATAGCAAGCAAGACATAGAGTCCCGGCCACCAACTCCAAGACCATGGGATACGCACGACAGAGCCCCGCCCGTCATCTCTAATCCTACTTAAGCATCCACCGTCGCTCTCGGTCAAACAGCAATACAGTAACAGTGCAAAATTCACAATTGGTATGCCAGTTTGAAAAGATAAGTTTTGAGTGTAGTTTTAAAATGTGTTATTGAACCGAGCTGATGTATATGAGAGAAAAGAGAATTCTCGAGTTGAGGAGCACTATGAGAGACGCTCAAGCTCCCATAGCACAGAGTTTGATGTGTGGTACTGAAAGTACAGCTGCAGATGAGAATCAGAGTGAGCGAGATGAGTGTCAGTCTGTAGGAGATCAATGAGGTTATGGAGAGCTTTAAATGTTAAGAGCGGTATTTAGTATTGTATTCTGTAGTTAACAGGGAGCCAGTGAAGTTGAGAGAGAATAGGTGTAGTATGTTCAGTGTATTTATAAAAGCAGGTTATTCTCCTGGCAGCAGAATTTTGAATAAATTGTAAGCGATGGATACGTTTTTGTGGGATGACAGATGGAATACCATTACAGTAATCTATACGTGAGGTGACTCGGGCATTAACCAATACTTTAGTACTGTGTTGCGTAAGAACAGGACGAAGTCTAGAAATGTTTCAGAGATGGAAGAAAGCAGTCCGAGAAATGTTACTTATACGGGAGGAATTATTTAATAATACTATTATTATTTAATAATTGCAGTTATTAGTGTATAAATGGATATGAATAATTGCATGTAAATGATTCGCCAAAATCTGTTGTATGTGAATGATACTGTTTAAAACGTTATTGTTTTTTCATCAGAAAACCCGGTTTCCACGTCTGCCTGTATTAGTTTAAATGGCACTTTTACTACTCACAATAGGGCGGACGCGCTGACTTATCGTGTCGACTGGGCAACACAGTGAATGCGGCGTCTATCTATATATGTCTATGTTTTCCGTAGCCTGCTACAGGAAGGTACTCTCTTGACCATTGGCATTGGTTTCGCTCCTTGCTATTTTCTTTATACTGCAACGGTGGTTTCCTAAGCCTTTGTTATACTGAATTCCTTTCTCACCATTTTCCATTCCTATTCTTACACCGGCGGGCTTCGGCTAATGCAATATAACACTCCAATTAGCAACTCATTTTTTGATTAATATTAAGATGTACTTCCTGCCTCTTCATGGTAGTTTTGAGCTCCCCCATAATTGATACTGAGTTGTGCTGAAAAAAGTACTGTAGCTAACTTTGACTACACCAGCCATATTATTGCCTTCCTTTCAAAAAAGAACCGAAAATGCATAAAAAATGTAGTTTTCTTCAGAGCTGAAAGAAATTTAGCAATGGATGCTATAGTAATAAATAATTTTACATTTTCTCTAACTTGTTCTATTTTATGTTTTACTACACTTGAGCACAGATGTGTTTTTTAATGCTTATTATATAGTGCTTGAAGGCAAAATTATATAAAATTGCATGAGTTGCATTTATTCATGTTTGCAAGATGATTGCACAGTGCAGCTACCAAAATAACTGATAAATGTAAAATGCCTTTTGAAATCGAATTTGAATGCAACATTTTATTTTTATGCTATTCTAACACAGTCACCAGGTTTAGCATAAGTCAGTGGTTCTCAATCTTGAAGGTAGGGGGGCCAGAAAATGTGGGGAAAAAAAAAACAAGAATCGAAAATATGAAAAATACATCTATTGAAACCAAAACAAATTAACTTAAACTACATTCTGATACTAGAAAAATAAATATAGAGTTAGATAAATGTTGATAAAAGTAGGTATAATAAAATATGCATCTATGATACATCATTAATTAAAAAAGAACAAATTGGTATTAGTGGGCTCCTTTCAAAAAAAACGTTAGCGGGGCGCGATTTAAAACTGTTATGAAAACTCTGGTTGCAAATACTTAAAGGGTGAGAAACGCTGGCATAAGTGAAAGCAAATTCTAACCTGGTGTTTGAAACTTGTATTCAATAAAAAGAGATCAAATTGTATATTATGAATATTTTTCTTTAATTACATATTGGTCTGTTTTAACTGCAACAGTCTACTCAGTTTAATGGTTTGTTCAGATCAGGGTCGCATATACAGTGGTGTGAAAAACTATTTGCCCCCTTCCTGATTTCTTATTCTATTGCATGTTTGTCACACACAATTTTTATGATCATCAAACACATTTAACCATTAGTCAAATATAACACAAGTAAACACAAAATGCAGTTTTTAAATGATAGTTTTTATTATTTAGGGAGGAAAAAAAAAATCCAAACCTACATGGCCCTGTGTGAAAAAGTAATTGCCCCCGAACCTAATAACTGGTTGGGCCACCCTTAGCATCAATAACTGCAATCAAGCGTTTGCGATAACTTGCAATGAGTTTTTTACAGCGCTCTGGAGGAATTTTGGCCCACTCATCTTTGCAGAATTGTTGTAATTCAGCTTTATTTGAGGGTTTTCTAGCATGAACCGCCTTTTTAAGGTCATACCATAGCATCTCAATTGGATGCAGGTCAGGACTTTGACTAGGCCACTCCAAAGTCTTCATTTTGTTTTTCTTCAGCCATTCAGAGGTGGATTTGCTGGTGTGTTTTGGGTCATTTGTCCTGTTGCAGCACCCAAGATCGCTTCAGCTTGAGTTGACGAACAGATGGCCAGACATTCTCCTTCAGGATTTTTTGGTAGACAGTAGAATTCATGGTTCCATCTATCACAGCAAGCCTTCCAGGTCCTGAAGCAGCAAAACAACCCCAGACCATCACACTACCACCACCATATTTTACTGTTGGTATGATGTTCGTTTTCTGAAATGCTGTGTTCCTTTTACGCCAGATGTAACGGACATTTGCCTTCCAAAAAGTTCAACTTTTGTCTCATCAGCCCACAAGGTATTTTCCCAAAAGTCTTGGCAATCATTGAGATGTTTCTTAGCAAAATTGAGACGAACCCTAATGTTCTTTTGCTTAACAGTGGTTTGCATCTTGGAAATCTGCCATGCAGGCCGTTTTTGCCCAGTCTCTTTCTTATGGTGGAGTCGTGAACACTGACCTTAATTGAAGCAAGTGAGGCCTGCAGTTCTTTAGATGTTGTCCTGGGGTCTTTTGTGACCTCTCAGATGAGTCGTCTCTGCGCTCTTGGGGTAATTTTGGTCGGCCGGCCACTCCTGGGAAGGTTCACCACTGTTCCATGTTTTTGCCATTTGTGGATAATGGCTCTCACTGTGGTTTGCTGGAGTCCCAAAGCTTTAGAAATGGCTTTTTTTAACCTTTACCAGACTGATAGATCTCAATTACTTCTGTTCTCATTTGTTCCTGAATTTCTTTGGATCTTGGCATGATGTCTAGCTTTTGAGGTGCTTTTGGTCTACTTCTCTGTGTTAGGCAGCTCCTATTTAAGTGATTTCTTGATTGAAACTGGTGTGGCAGTATTTAGGCCTGTGGGTGGCTACGGAAATTGAACTCAGGTGTGATACACCACACTTAGGTTATTTTTTAACAAGGGGGCAATTACTTTTTCACACAGGGCCATGTAGGTTTGGATTTTTTTTCCTCCCTAAATAATAATAAACCATCATTTAAAAACTGCATTTTGTGTTTACTTGTGTTATATTTGACTAATGGTTAAATGTGTTTGATGATCAGAAACATTTTGTGTGACAAACATGCAAAAGAATAAGAAATTGGGAAGGGGGCAAATAGTTTTTCACACCACTGTAGCTACGCTTTTTCTAGGCTTCATGAAGCACATGTCAAGAAACATGGGCAGGACGCCATTCCATATCTGTTGAGGTACATACTTATTTTTGACTATCTCAGGCTGGTTTAAAATCGTAACTCCATCCAGAAATATGCCTAAGGGCAGTAAGGAGAAACTAATTACATTTCCCTTTTTAGTTCCTACTTTGTTTTCAGTGCATGATTTTTATGATCGTTTATTTTGATGTTGTGTAGTAGAGTGTTAAATGAGAGCATAACCTATATTTTTAACCACTCTTTTAAAACAACTTTTTAAAGAATTTAGATTTCAATCTTAAATATATTTAAACATATAGGATGGTTTTGAAACGTCATCAGTTTCATTGTGCTTAGGGTTTGTTTGGGAGAAGAAAAGAATAGATAAACGTGTGTGTGTGTGTGTTTGTGTACATTTTCTGAAAATGTTATCCTGAAAAGTGTTTTGGACTTGTTTATATGGTAGAAAATTGTGTGCTCAGTTTATATGTCATTTTCTTGTTTTTACAGGCTGAACTGGCAGTTCATAAAAAGAAAATTGAGGAAGTTGAATCTTGGTTGAAAGTTCATACCGAGCAAAAACAAATTAAAAAGGTATTGTTACTCACTATACATTTTCAAGGACGTACTGGTATTTGTGCATAAAATGGCATTTATTTTTTTTTCTGTCCATTTTAGGGTGGGCCAGTATTAATGATGACTGGGCCTTCTGGTTGTGGAAAGACTGCCACCATATATGTCCTTTCACAAGAACTAGGTATTGAGATTCAAGAATGGTCAAACCCTCTGTCATCGGAATTTAAAAAAGATAACTTGAATTCCAATTTTGATTGTGGTAAGCATTAAGCAGTTTTTTTTTTTTTTTTTTTAAATATTTAATATGGGGATAACTGCTCCAGGACAGTGGCACTCTATACACACTTCGCACTTCTGATCCTGCCATTAGACTATTGGTTTTGATATCAATTTAAGCTCCATTTAAGTATTTTTCCAATATTCGTTTCAGTGCTAAATACAGTACTTTTAAAGTTCAAAAGGTACCAGAAAGCAATAAACCAGACACGAGCTGTGGTACTTTTATGTGTGGACAGCTAAAATAACATTTGCGATACCTTTTCATATACTAGGACTGTTGCTCACATTCTAATTGTAGGACAATCAAAAAGTAACCTTTATTGGTTGTGCTCTGCCTCTTGAATCTTTTTCATACTTGGGTATTGTTGGTTACAATAGTACTATACACTTAAATTAGTAATGCTAGGTTTCCCATTAGGTTTATGCTTTAACACTAGAATTACCAGAGCCTACGAAAAAACTTGTAGATCCTTCCTACCTTAAATCGCTTCTTAAAACCGTTCTCACCTCTCCGCCAGCGTCTTTTGTTAAGCTAAATGTGCTGATAAAGAAAAGATGCAAGTAGCCGGTGTGAAGGACAGCCAGGTCCCATGCCCGGCAGGGACGCCCCTGCTACTTATGTTCCGGTGGAGCCGCCATGGGCAGTCCAATACCTCCCCCGGGACGCTTGGTGGCAGCCTCCCTGGCCGACGGTGACTCCCCAACCACCCGCAGGGCTCCATGGGAGATGGAGTCCTCCACAGCTTGGTTGGGGCCCAGCGTGGCCGCTAGGGGGAGCTGCCTGCTTCCCACAGCCCGGCTGGATGAGCTTTCAGCCCCACCCGGAAGTGCAATCAGGACTTGGTGGTTAATCACCTGGAACGCTTCCAGGTGGGCTATAAAAGGGCCCAGTCGCCACCACTCGGTGAGCCAGAGTTGGGAGGAAGGAGACGAAGCTTGTCTGGGAGGAGTAGTGGAGCGAGGTGGAGAATTGTGGTTTGGTTTGGTTTGTTTTGTTTTGTGCTTTGGGACTGTGTTTGGGCTGTGTGGCACGGGGTAGACGTGTCACACAGCTGAAGAAAAAATAAAGCCTGTGTGTTTTTGTACACGTGCCTCTGCGTGGTCTGTGCCGGGTCGGGCGCTATATAGCGCCTTTTATACCGGCTATTTCATCCCCCACCGACTTAGAACGTGCACAAACTTCTCCCAGCTCATGCCTTGATTGATTATCTGGGAGTGAAGTGGAGTTTTAGAGTGGAAATAATAGGTCATTATTTGGAATGCACGTGTTTCACGTGTGTTCCGTTTCTACAGTAATCTGTATAAACACATTTTTAAAATGGAAACCTTTTTCATATTGTAGTAGTAAATGACAAAATGTAGGCATAAACTATATAACGTATGAAGCCTGAAGTCCACATATCAAGGAAATGCTTTCACAAAAGGTACAAATATAACAGAACAAGTATGCTTTTATTCAAAAATATAACTACAGAACAAAAGCCGCCTTAGCATGCCACATTGACACACACTTATTACAATTGCCACGGTAGCGTAATGGTATCAGCTGCTGACTAGTAATCAAAAGGTAATGAGTTTGATAACGCACAACTTAGTTTTGAGAAGTACATTGCTCTTATTCTTACTATTTTAGAATAAAAACATACATTTGATTTCAGTGTGTAACAGCCAGTGTAATTTATGATACTTGTAAAGGTTAGCTTTGTTTTGTTTGTTTTTTTTTAGTCAGTTTTATTATTTCAGCCGCGTTCACGAGCCCAAACACACCACACCCCCGTATCTGACGCTGCTGTTTTCATATAGACGCGCTGTAATAGAGGTAAACTCGGCTCCCTTCTACATCGGAGCAAGAATGCACATACCTTTGCTTGCATGCTAAATTGTCTGCATGCACTTTTTTGGCATTACACATGTATTTTTTGAGCATGTCCGTGCTCCGTATTTATTTATTTTTTTTATTCACTTTTCATTCTCTGTCGTGTTCAGTTTCCTTCCCTACACCCACAACACATCTGAGAATGTTGTTTTCACATAAAGATGCGCTATAGCTCTGCAGCATAGTTGTGACTGCATTCTCGTACCAATGCTTGCGAACTGAAGTGCCTGCGTGCACTTTTCGTCGCATTACATGTCTATTTTTTGAGCATGCCCGTGTCGCTCAAACACAGGAACATATGTTGGTGTACAAGTATAACAAAACAAGTGCACTTTTATTCTAGACTATAAGTGAAGAAAAAATAAAGCAAGTTACAGTAGGCGGTTGATACGACAGCTTGCGTGGTGCAGTGCGAAGAACTGCTGATTTCCGATCCATGCTATATAAAATCATCACATTCAAATATTAACAATTCCCACACACCCTTCCAACATTTACGACATGTGTACTTGTTGCAGTGCAAGTACACATCTGTCTGTGCTATGGTTCCTATTACACTGAATGAGCTTCTGACATTGTACTTTCTTCCCTATATAAATAACATTCGAGCTATAGCGCGTCTCCAAATAAATCACATTTGAGCTATAGCGCGTCTTTATGTGAAAACAGCAGTGTCAGATGGTGAGGTGGGGGATCGTGAATGCAACTGAGAGAATGGAACTGAATTTTAAAAAAAAAAAAACTAGCCTTTACGATTACCATGCATTTACACTGGCTCTTACAGACTGACTGAAATCAAATGTATGTTTTTATTCTAAAATAGTACAGCACATGCAATATTTGAAAACACGCTGACGTGTATGATGCTGGCGCATATTCAAACCCGATCTGACGCTGTTCGTTTTCAAATAATATTGCATTAGTGCGATAATGTTTATACATATTGTCTCTTTCATTCAGCTTGCGGTTTGTAATCTGTGATCGCGTGTTTTTTCCTCAATCTTGACAGTTCGCACATGTTGCTGTATGGTGGTGTTTCTTTTGTACTCCAGGACATGCAGAATGGTACAGAATAGTACAGAGCAGTAAGTTCAGCGCTATATGCAATCAGACAGACAGACAGGCAGAGAAGGCACTAGATATATAAATAAACAGGGAAGGCACTGTATAATAGATATATAAAAAACAGATAAAGGGATAAATATATAGATAGGAAGGAAAGGCACTATATGATAGGCAGACAGGAAAGCTTCTATATAATAATAAAATTACTGTTATTGCTATATAGATAGACAGGGAGTTCAGGCAGGCAGAACGGCGAAGGTTAAAAATAAATAAATTTTCTCCCCAGCGGGGAATCAAACTCTGATCTCTTGAAGTACAGCAAGTCTGCTGCACTTTAAGTGACAAAATCTTACCAGTACACTACTGAAGCTGTTGTAAAAGTCTTTAACCTTTTATAAAAGTGTTTATTTGGTCTTTGGCTGCCAGGCTTCACACATTTTATTGTTTGTCTACATTTTGTAACATTTATTACTAAAATATGAAAGTTTCTGTTTTAACATTGTGTTTACACAGATTACTGTAGTAACGGAACACACACGAAATGCGTGTGTTCCAAATAACAATCTATTATTTCCACTCTAAAACTCCACTTCACTCCCAGATAATCGAGGCATGAGCTCGGAGAAGTTTGTGCACGTTCTGAGTCGGTGGGGGGGATGGAATAGCCGGCTGCTTGCAGTTTGTTTTTATCGGCACATTTACAGGACAAAGGAGGCTGGCAGAGAGGTGAGAACGGTTTTAAGAAGCGATTTAAGGTGGGAAGGATCTACAAGTTTTTTCTTTAGGCTCTGGTAATTCTAGTGTTAAGATTGACCATGTACCATTCTTCTTAATTTAGGCTTTAGGATTTGAGTTTATTTTGCACCAGATCTGCTATTGCAAACTGTTTCAAATATCAGACCACATCATGAAAGGAGTCAAGTGTGTATTGTGTGAGAGAACCTGAAATGTAATATTTACTTTGCACCTATACTCCTATTTTTCAGAATTAGTTTTCTTGTGGGTGCTTCCTTTATTCCTACTTGTGTTTTCATATTAAATCTAATCAAATAAGTCCTGCTGTGTTCCTGTTTGCTTCATTGCTTATTGAATTGGCCTAGTGTTAATTAGATTACTAAACAAGAAAATGTTTTCTGCGAGTGTGCCATGCTGATGTGATAGACATCAGCCTTTTTTTCAAAAGGAAGAAAGCTGAGCAAGTTCAAGAAAGTGAGTAGAGGCTTAACACTATTGCCAAATTACCAAAGCTTACAAAAGAACTTGTAAATCCGGCCCACCTTAAATCCATTCGCATCTCTGTCTGACTTTTTTTTTTTTGTCTTGTAATTGTGTCGATAAGCCCAAGCAGCCTGCTATACCATCTCTTCCCCGCCCAAGGTTGAAACTGCAAAAACCTCTCCCAACTGAAGCCTTGTTTATCAGGGAGTCCGGCACTTCGAGCTGTATAGGCAAAAAAAAAAATATCCTTATTTGGGACACATGTATTTCATGTGTGTTCCGTCTATGTAAGTGTAGGATGACAGTAATGTTGAACACGTACCTAAAAGACAAACATTTTCCATGTTTTAGTATTTAGTGTTTAATTTGTGAAGACTGAAGTCCAAATATCAAAGAAGCACTTTCACAAAAGGTACAAATATAATAGAACAAGTGCACTTTTTTCTGAGACTATAACCAAAGAAAAAGAAACTGGGTTAGTGAGGCTTGTTATCTTGACTCCTTTGGTAGTACAGCGGTAAGAGCGGCTGACTCCTATTCAGAAGGTACCGGGTTAGAGTCTTAATGTGTCCCTAAATAAATGTTTTGAGTAGTGAGCTACTCTTATTGTTACTATTATACAGTACAATAAAAACCTACTTTTGATTTGAGTCTGTAACAGCCGGTGTGAATGTATGGTTCTTGTAAAGGTTAGCATTTTTTTTTTTAAATTCAGTTTTATTCTCTGTCGCGTTCACGCTTGCCCCGATCTGACACCGCTGTCATCAAATAAAGATGAGCTATGACAGAGGTGAACTCAGATCAGAGAAAGAACTGAAGCCCTCCCCGCAAGAAATGTCTACTCACATATAAAAACAATGCAGTTGCACAAGGCGTAAAGGCGAAAGATGGCACTGTTTCGATGCAGAACTAAGTCTAGTGTCATCCTGCCAATCAGTCTGCCCCACACCTGTCCTAAGAAACAGCACAGCTTACAGAGCTCGCCAACGTATTGTGCAAACTCCTGTTTGTAATTATGTTTTGTGATGGTCTTTACATAACTATTTATGTTACTTGTATAAAAGCCAAATTGAATGTTTACTTGTTTTCCTACAGCGTAAAGTCCCAAGTAGACTGCAGAGCTTCCTCTGTTTGATCGACAAGGTCATGCTCACAAATTACACTTGTAATACCACGAAAAAATGCCTGCTGACACTTTAGTATGCGAGAGATAGTACAAGAATGCAGTTGGACTTTTTTTTTTTTTTGGGTACATGCACCGTCCAGATCTAAACGCTAGCATGGAAAGTCGCTCGCATTCTGAAGAGTCTCGGAAAGTCTTTCTGCCATGGGGCGACTGGGATCTTTTCCTGAGTATGCTCAAACACAGTTGCGTAGGATGCGTCTGGAGCTTCCACCTCCAGCTGAAGTCCCTTCAGTACACATGTACTTTGTCAGCTTGCCTGTGTCTATCAAACACGGGAAGCTCTGCCGTTTACTTGTGACTTTATGCTGTAGGAAGATAAGTAAATTAAATCAAGGTATATAACATTCGATTTGGCTTTTATATAAGTAACATATAACTACTTCTTGCATTCATTGCCGAAATTATCAACACCCCTGGAATTTTCCCAGAAAATGCACCATTTCTCCCAGAACATTGTTGCAGTTACAAATGTTTTGGTATACACATGTTTATTTCCTTTATGTGCATTGGAACAACACAAAAAACAAAGAAAAAAAGCCAAATCTGACATCATGTCACACAGAACTCCTAAAATGGGGCAGACAAAATTGACACCTTTTCAAAATTGTGGGTAAATTGTTTTATTTCAAGCATATGATGCTCGTTTGAACTCACCTGTGGCAAGAAACGGGTGTTGGCAATATAGCAATCACACCTGAAGCCAGTTAAAATGGAGAAAAATTGACTCAACCTTTCTGTTGTGTGTCTGAGTGTGCCAAACTAAGCATGGAGAACAGAAAGAAGAGCAGAGAATTGTCTGAGGCCTTGAGAACAAAAATTGTGGAAAAATATCAACAATCTCAAGGCTACAAGTCCATCTCCAGAGATCTTCATGTTCCTTTGTCCACTGTGCACAACATAATCAAGAAGTTCACAACACATGGCACTGTAGCTAATCTCCCTGGACGTGGATGGAAGAGAAAAATTGATAAAAGACTGCATCAAAGGATAGTCCGAATGGTGGATAAACAGCCCCAATCAACTTCAAAACGCATTCAAGCTGTTCTGCAGACTTGGTGCAACAGTGTCAGCTCGAACTATCTGTTGATATCTGAATGAAATGAAATGCTATGGCAGGAGAGCCAGGAGGACCCCACTGCTGACACAGAGACATAAAAAAGCCAGACTGGAGTTTGCCAAAATGTACTTGAGGAAGCCAAAGTCCTTCTGGGCAAACGTCTTGTGGACAGATGAGACCAAGGTAGAGCTTTTTGGTAAAGCTCATCATTCTACTGTTTACAGAGAACGGATTTACTAGTTTTTTTTCATAAGATTTGGTAATTCTAGTGTTTAAACTAATCGGAAGAAGTCATAATAGTCATAGGTAGTGAAATAAAGATGATTTTGTTTTAGTCATCGAATTGCAGTCTTACTATTAGCAGATGTTATTTCTCCATACTAAAGAAAATATTCACCCAAAAAGTTAATTTCACCTAACAATTTGATCTAAATTATGCTGCAGCATCTTGAGTCAGCATGCTACAAACTAGCAAGGTTAAAGTTTGTTTTTAACTCCAGTTTTCAGTGTAAAACAGTATATCCAAAGTGGAATATGATTTGAGAAGGGAAATGAGCTGAGACATGGTTTCTGTGTTTAAAACTAACCTGCCACAATTGTTTTTCCTCAAGAATCCATATCTGGTGGTTTTAGCAGCGAGTCTCAGACTCATATGTTTCAAGAGTTTCTATTACGAGCAAACAGATACAACAAACTGCAGCTGACTGGAGAAACCAACGATAAAACCAAGAAAGTAATTCTTGTGGAAGTGAGTGTAAATATTACATTTTTAGTTTTTTTTAGGTTTTATTGTCTTGACAGAATGGTATGAAAGTTGGCAAAAACTTATGTATTTGGACATTTTGGCTTGGTGTGAGCAAGTATGTGTGTAAGCATAAGTGTGTTCTGTGGACTAGTGTTTCACCCAGTGCTGGTCCATGCCTTATACTGTTAACCACCCATGACCCTCTGATAGACTTTGTATTTTGTTTGAAAATGGATGGATTTAGCTTATTAAATGTAAAATTCTTTCTTTTTCTCACTTTCAGGATATTCCTAATCAGTTTTATCGACAACCAGCCTATTTACATGATATTCTTAGGTAAGACAATGTATTTTTAATTAATACCACTCTGTTTGCATTTCTAATCTACATATTTATCAAAAATCCAAATTTTGAAAATTACATACAACTTTTTGCCAGATTGACAATGGAATGGCCTATAGTGACCAAAATTCTTACAAAATGAAATGTAAAATATTTTGTCCAGTGAAAAATAACTTTGTAAAGGTGAAAATTATTTTTTAAATTATAAATGTTATGTGTAGTTATACCTGATGTTGGCAGCTTGGACGTGGTTAACCTTGAGGCTTTGCAGATGCAGCACCCTGTGTTAGAATTGCATTCCAGGTTTTTTCTGTATCTTTGTGTAATTGGGGGGGTGGGGCATTTTTTCTTCTTTTTTGGGTATTCTGGCATGCAGGTTACATTCACTGCCAAGTCTAAATTGTGAATGGGCCCTGGAGTTTTTTTCCGCACTTCCACTTTATGGGCCAGTATTGCAGAGAGAGGCTTCAACCCACATGATCTTCAATTGATTGAAGTGTGTTTTAAAGGAATTTAAGCATGACATTCATTGTTTTTTCTTTTCCTTTCTTCTTCTTAAAAATAACAACATGGTTGTCCTTAATCTAAATGCACATGGGGGCCATAGGTGCATTGCCATATGACAAACGGTACAGAATGACATTAGAGAAAGTTCCCATAAGAGCGTACTAGACTTGATTTAGGAGTGTGTGTTATAAAGTATAAGGATTTTTTTTTTAAACTGAAAATTTTTCAGTTTAAATAAATGTTCTGATGTGACTTAATTAAAATATGTCTACTTACAAAGAGTAAGTTAGATGCCAGCTGTTAACTTTGTATGCCAACCTCTATAAGCAACAGTGCCCATTATGAAAATTATAATTAATTGTGTGAAGAATTATTAACCAGAGACACATAATACAGTTAGGTCCATAAATATTTGGACAGAGACAACTTTTTTCTAATTTTGGTTCTGTACGTAACCACAATGAATTTTAAATGAAACAACTCTGATGCAGTTGAAGTGCAGACTTTCAGCTTTTATTCAGTGGGGTGAACAAAATGATTGCATAAATTTTGAGGCAATTAAAGTGTTTTTTTAACACAATCCCTTCATTTCAGGGGCTCAAAAGTAATTGGACAATTGACTCAAAGGCTATTTCATAGGTAGGTGTGGGCAAGTCTATCGTTATGTCATTATCAATTAAGCAGATAAAAGGCCTGGAGTTGATTTGAGGTGTGGTGCTTGCATTTGGAAGATTTTGCTGTGAGCAGACATGTGGTCAAAGGAGCTCTCCATGCAGGTGAAAGAAGCCATCCTTAAGCTGCGAAAACAGAAAAAACCCATCCGAGAGATTGCTACAATATTAGAAGTGGCAAAATCTACAGTTTGGTACATCCTGAGAAAGAAAGCAAGCACTGGTGAACTCAGCAACGCAAAAAGACCTGGACATCCACGGAAGACAACAGTGGTGGATGATCGCAGAATCATTTCCATGGTGAAGAGAAACCTCTTCACAACAGCCAACCAAGTGAACAACCCTCTCCAGGGGGTAGGCGTATCGCTATCCAAGTCTACCATAAAGAGAAGACTGCATGAAAGTAAATACAGAGGGTGCACTGCAAGGTGCAAGCCACTCATAAGCCTCAAGAATAGAAAGGCTAGATTGGACTTTGCTAAAGAACATCTAAAAAAGCCAGCACAGTTCTGGAAAAACATTCTTTGGACAGATGAAACCAAGATCAACCTCTACCAGAATGATGGCAAGAAAAAAGTATGGAGAAGGCGTGGAACAGCTCATTATCCAAAGCATACCATGTCATCTGTAAAACACGGTGGAGGCAGTTTGATGGCTTGGGCGTGCATGGCTGCCAGTGGCACTGGGACAAGTGTTTATTGATGATATGACACAGGACGGAAGCAGCCAAATGAATTCTGAGGTGTTCAGAGACATACTGTCTGCTCCAATCCAGCTAAATGCAGTTATTGGCAGTGTTTCATGATACAGATGGACAATGACCCAAAACATACAACCATACAGCAAACCAGGAGTTTATTAAAGCAAAGGAGTGAAAAATTCTTGAATGGCCAAGTCAGTCACCTGATCTTAACCCAATTGAGCATGCATTTCACTTGTTTAAGACTAAACTTTGGACAGAAAGGCCCACAAACAAACAGCAACTGAAAGCTGCTGCAGTAAAGGCCTGGCAGAGCATTAGAAGGAGGAAATCCAGCATCTGGTGGTGATCATTTTCATGGCATAGTGGGACTTTGCAGTTAATTGCAATTGATCTGATCACTCTAACTTTCTGGAGTATATGCAAGTTGCTATCATAAAAACTGAGGCAGCAAACTTTGTGACAAAGTGTCATTCTCAAAACAATTGGCCACGATTGTATTGTATTTTACGTTTAAGATTTGTATTGCCTTGGATGGTACATTGAAGGAATTCTGTTTTTCTGTTTTTATGTGTAAAATCACATATTTAGCTCTTTTACCTCTTTCTGTTTAGGTTGGCTGTTCAGAAAAATATATAATTTTAAGTTCATGAAGCCACAGCAAGTGTATTACAATCCAAGGAAGTTTTTTCCCCTTAGATTACTAGACTGGGAATGTACCACTCTCTAATCCGGTTTTAGTTTTTGTGTCAGTATCTTATCCATGCTTATCAATAACACTGTGGGTTTTAGGAGCCATGTACTCAATCCCAAAAATGATTTCTATATTCTGTATATTTACATGGGATTATCCTTGCTATATAAAGGCTAATTTGATAAACAAAAAACTGTCGTGCAGGATATGTATTGCATTTAATTGTCCAACTTACTGCTCACCATAGAAAAAACACCTAGTTAGATATTTGAGTCATAATTCCTTTGTTACTGAAATAGAGAGAGGGTGGCAAAGCATGATGAATAACGTATTCAGAGGCATGCTGAATTTTGTTGTTTTTATTTACTGTAGAACTTGCTGATAGGTGAAGTATTAAAACAGTAAGAGTTGAAATATTCCATTATGTAAATATAAGTAGAGAGAAAAAAATGGAAGAAATGTCTGCTCTAAATACCATAGTGTTTGGTGCTGTTCAATGTTCTAATACCAGCATCATAGTGCAAGTTGATGGAAATTGTCAGATCGAAATTCAACATTGAAAAAGAAAAACCTCTGCAGATAGCTATAGAAATATGTTGTCTTTGTAGTTGCTTCTAAGAAGTTTTTGTTTTGAAAAAAATACATTACATTTTGTTGTGCATTTCTCTTAAAGAAATGTTCTGAAGTCACTTTGTAAAGGTGCAAAGGGTTTGCTCTGTATGTATGTATGTATGTGTGTGTGTGTGTGTATATATATATATATATATATATATATATATATATATATATATATATATATATATATATATATATATATATATATATATATATATATATATATATATATATATATATATATATATATATATATATATATATATATATATACACATATATATATTATATATTAGTGTAGTTTGGGAAAAATAGTATATTTATCTAGATCTACAACATAATTACAGCAACAAAGTCTGAATACTTTAACCCACTGTATGTGTGTGTGTATATATACAGTGGGTTAAAGTATTCAGACTTTGTTGCTGTAATTATGTTGTAGATCTAGATAAATATACTATTTTTCCCAAACTACACTCAATACCACATAATGACAAAATATATTTAAAAAAATTCAGAAAGTGTTACATTGTTTAAAAATCAAATGGTGAAATTGCACATTTTATACTAAATGTGTTACCCAGCTTCTCCAGGGAAATTTTGTAAGGCAATGGGCCTAGGTTATAGTGCCGTCAGTGAGTCAGATGCATCGGAAGTATTATGTAATAAGTACTTTTCCATATATTAGACTTTGGACCTAGCCGAATAGGTGTGGTGGTCTTATGGTCCCTTTTGGGCTTTCGTGTACATTCATTTAATGGTGAGACATTGATCAGGGGTTATATTGTATATGATAGACAAAAGATATGCATTTTAAAGCTATTAAACGTGTGTATATAAAAAAGATCACTGGGTGGGCATAGTAGATTAGGGGCCTGAATCTCAACCCCCCTTCCCTATCGTCCCAATATCACTGTGTCTGTACAGGCTTGTCTTGAATCAGAGGATTCCACTTCTCTCTCCCTACCTTTTTTGTGTCTAGTGAAGCAACACCTGTGCGCAAAGCCACAATGCGTTTCACTCTCGCTCAAAATTTACATTATGCTTGCTGACCATTTGTGCATGGGTTTTTTTAAACTCTGGGACAGAAGGTGATCTGTTTAATATAACCTGAGTCACTATGACTGAATTGAATAGGATGATGCCTGTGTTTAGTGTTTCCCAAAGAAAGTAACTTAATATACTACAGTTTGTATTTAAATTACCAGTACATGGTTAGTAGTCCTCAGAAGTTTCACTTAGCTGATGTTTTCAAAGAAACTGGAATTCTGTATTTTTTAAATTCTTTATTACATATTCAAATTTTCCTTAAAATGTTATACAAAATATTTTAAACTACAGTAACACATTGATTATCAATCAGGGTTCAGGACCAAGGCCGTGAGGGATAAGAGAAAAGACAGATAACATAAAATGCTGTACAGTAGATTAGTTTAGTTTAGTAAATAGTCGTTAATATTGTTTTGTAAACAAATACAAGTATATTAACACGATTAATTCATGTAATGTAACGACCAGCGTAATAAGCAAATATAACTCGGAGGTATTGGAGTTTTCTGTGTTTTAATTGGAGTCTTTGTTGTGTAGCAAATGTGCCCTGTCTTATATGCTGTTATCTGGGTTATGGAGCATACCTCCTAAACAATGAAAGAAAGCTTTCCCTACGATTCAGTTTACCTCCTTTCATTCTTTTTTTTTCTCTATATCGCAAACACTTCTGCTTATTGTCTCCTAACTCCTTACTCGAAACTTACTTATGCCATACCTTCCTTTTTCTTCTAGCTTCTCCTGTCACTCAACTCCTAAGAGGTGTGTTCATCCTTCACGTAATCCCATCACTTACAGCATTCATTCCAACCTTTCTGCACCTGTACAGCACATCACAAGCTGCATGGACGTCACAATATATTAACAAAACTTAACTATATTTAAAAAAAAAAAAATTAACAATACTGAATAACATTAATAAATAATAACATTTCCATCAGTGGTTTCCATTTTCAATACATTTTTCAGTTTTGTTGGTATCATGCTTTATCTATCGTTCACTGTTCTTCCAAAATGGGAACAATACTTGAAACATTTTTACCATTTTGTGACAATTTAAAAACACACACATGTTTATCAGCCATAACAATGTATTGTAGATCAATTATAATAAAAGGGAAAAGTTATGAAGTGTGATTAAAACTGCAGATACCCAGCACCACAGTGTCAGTTACATAAAAACATTACGTGGTAGCACAAGGAAAAGTTTTTTCCAATGTGCAAACCTCGCAACATACCACACAGCAGTAGCAGTTCAGTAATAGGCGCTGGCATGCACTTTTTACCCCCGACGGTGAATGGAGACTGATAGCTTAATCAGGTGACAGATAATAGAGATTTTACTGTGAATATATAACATTACAGCTATGTTAAAATATTAAAGAAGAATGAAGGAAACAAACAAAGATGTCAATAATAATACTCTCATAAGGCTAGAGATCATGCAGTAACAGACTGTAAGACCGGGTTTATACTTCATGTGATGCGTGCTCCTGTGGACACTACTGCTACATAAGTGTTGTACTGTATATACTTGTGCAAGTAGTTTACATAAATCTGGAAGATTCCACCCGGTGCCAGTGTGAGATCATCATGGTGAGAAAACATTTGGCTTTGTAGTATTGTGAATTTCCTGAAGCATCCATTAAGTTCCGAGGATACCTTGCCATCAATCCAGGGATGCACCCATTCCAACAAGCATCGGGTGGGAGACAGAAACAATCCCTGGACAGGGCATCAGCTCATCGCAAGGTAAATACAAGCTCACAGACATATGCACGCAAGCGTCATTATAGCATCTCAAAATCTTCATGTCCTTGGAAGGAAACCAGAGTGCATGTTTTCCTGGTGGATTCCCACAGTGTAAACTCCAGGCAGGGAACACCAGGGACGTGACTTCCCTCCGAGTCAGCAGCACTACTGCTCTGCCACTGTGCCGACCCCCACACGTGTAATTACAGTCGTACGAAAAAGTTTGGGAACCCCTCTTAATTCTTTGGATTTTTGTTTCATTGGCTGAGCTTTCAAAGTAGCAACTTCCTTTTAATATATGACATGCCTTCTGGAAACAGTAGTATTTCAGCAGTGACATTAAGTTTATTGGATTAACAGAAAATATGCAATATGGATCATAAAATTAAACGGGTGCATAAATTTGGGCTCCCCAACAGAAATATTACATCAATACTTAGTTGAGCCTCCTTTTGCAAATATAACAACCTCTAGACGTCTCTTCTATGACACAAGGCTAAAAAGAGAAATGAGTCTACTTTATGAAGAAGAGAACTATAACTTAGCATTCAGAGATATCATATACACAGACACCAAAGTATCAAATATATATATATATATATAAGGCTATTTTAATTTTTTAATTACACCTTTTGTATAGCTAACACTGCTTGTATACTTGTGTTTTAGTGCCCCATGTACAATCAGTTTATTACCGTATCCTACTTAAATATATGTATATCGCTGACGTGATAAACAGATTTTACTGATAAACCAGTGAAGCTATTTATTCATTATTTTGTAGACTCTCAAACCAAGTGATTTGTTCATCTAAATATCATGAGTTAATTTTTGGACAATGAACAAAAAAAAAAAAACCTTTTGGTGACTATTCAAAAACTGCTACAATTCTACAAATTTAAGTCATCGTGGCATTTTTTTCTTGTGTCCTCAGATCCACTGCATGTGCTGGTATTTTTTATTTTTTTTAATATATTTTATTTTATCGTTTTACCTCAGCTTAACTCCTTTAAAATATTATTGTGTTATTTATTTTGTAGCCTATACAATGCATCCGGAAAGTATTCACAGCGCATCACTTTTTCCACATTTTGTTATGTTACAGTCTTATTCCAAAATGGATTAAATTCATTTTTTCTTCAGAATTCTACACACAACACCCCATAATGACAACGTGAAAAAAGTTTGAGGTTTTTGCAAATTTATTAAAAATTAAAAAAAAAAAACTGAGAAATCAAATGTACATATGTATTCACATCCTTTGCTCGATACTTTGTCGATGCACCTTTGGCAGCAATTACAGCCTCAAGTCTTTTTGAATATGACGCCACAAGCTTGGCACACCTATCCATGGCCAGTTTCACCCATTCCTCTTTGCAGCACCTCTCAAGCTCCATCAGGTTGGATGGAAAGCGTTGGTGCACAGCCATTTTAAGATCTCTCCAGAGATGTTCAATCGGATTCAAGTCTGGGCTCTGGCTGGGCCACTCGAGGACATTCACATTGTTGTCCTGAAGCCACTCCTTTGATATCTTGGCTGTGTGCTTAGGGTTGTTGTCCTGCTGAAAGATAAACCGTTGCCCCAGTCTGAGGTCAAGAGCACTCTGGAGCAGGTTTTCATCCAGGATGTCTCTGTACATTGCTGCAGTTATCTTTCCCTTTATCCTGAATAGTCTCCAAGTTCCTGCCGCTGAAAAATATCCCCACAGCATGATGCTGCCACCACCATGCTTCACTGTAGGGATGGTATTGGCCTGGTGATGAACGGTGCCTGGTTTCCTCCAAACATAACGCCCGGCATTCACACCAAAGAGTTCAATCTTTGTCTCATCAGACTAGAGAATTTTGTTTCTCATGGTCTGAGAGTCCTTCAGGTGCCTTTTTGCAAACTCCAGGCAGGCTGCCATGCGCCTTTTACTAAGGAGTGGCTTCCATCTGGCCACTCTACCATACAGGCCTGATTGGTGGATTGCTGCAGAGATGGTTGTCCTTCTGGAAGGTTCTCCTCTCTCCACAGAGAACCTCTGGAGCTCTGACAGAGTCACCATCGGGTTCTTGGTCACCTCCCTGACTAAGGCCCTTCTCCCTCGATCGCTCAGTTTAGATGGCCGGCCAGCACTAGGAATAGTCCTGGTGGTTTTGAACTTCTTCCACTTACGCATGATGGAGGCCACTGTGCTCATTGGGACCTTCAAAGCAGCAGAAATTTTTCTGTAACCTTCTCCAGATTTGTGCCTCAAGACAATCCTGTCTCGTAGGTCTGCAGACAATTCCTTTGACTTCATGCTTGGTTTGTGCTCTGATATGAACTGTCAACTGTGGAACCTTATATAGACAGGTGTGTGCCTTTCCAAATCATGTCTAATCAACTGAGTTTACCACACGTGGACTCCAATTTAAGCTGCAGAAACCTCTCAAGGATGATCAGGAGAAACAGGATGCACCCGAGCTCAATTTTAAGTTTCATGGCAAAAGCTGTGAATTCTTATGTACATGTGCTTTCTCAGTATTTTTTTTTTTAATAAATTTGTAAAAATCTCAAGTAAACTTTTTTCACGTTGTCATTATGGGGTGTTGTGTGTAGAGTTCTGAGGAAAAAAATGAATTTAATCCATTTTGGAATAAGGCTGTAACATAAAATGTGGAAAAAGTGATGCGCTGTGAATACTTTCGGGATGCACTGTATGTTTTGTATAAGACACCCATTGTTTATGAACCAGTTCAGTTTGTAGTGTGGCAAGTGTCGGAGTGAATTTTTTTTTTAAATTTATTTATATAATATTGGGTACTTTTCTATCCCTGCAGTCAAGCATGTAATTCATTCATTATATATATAATTTTTTTTTTTTACTGTGGGGTGTTTTTTTTTTTTTTTTTTTTTTCCTCCCCAGACTTTCGGCCATGTTGAAATGCTGATCTATAGCAAATCTGACTTTTTCTGCACCAATTTAATACTAGCTGCTGTTCTGCCAGATCAGCAAAGGGAGTATGCAAGTTTTAATATTGAAAGCAGTCATTTGCTCCAAAAGCAAATTTTTCATTGAGATTAATATGAAGCTATCTGAATCTGCTACCAACTGGTGTTCCTTACTCTTTATTTTAAATAAATGTTACAGTATGCTGCACTTTGATATGTTTTTAAAAGCACAAAAAATTCCGTTTTTAAATTTTATGCATTCTTTTAATGGCAAATGTTTATAGTATTGGAATGCAATTAGTTTTTTTTTTTTAAAGAGTTATCATAGATGCCAGTAAAGGTTGAATATTCTGAGTATTTCTGAAATATGCAAGATCAGGGGTAATTTGAATAATAGAAAATTCTGGAGATGCACAAAGGTTCCATTTTTATCCAAATTCACAGCCGGGCTAAGGTAATCTTACTTTTGAGTTCATTTTAAGTTGTAAATATAAGAATTTTACCAATTTTAGCTTTATAGCTGATTTCATGTCATAATTTTAGTAGCATTTTTTTTTTTATCTTTTAGGAAGTTTTCAAGAACAGGTCGATGCCCACTTATATTCATAATTTCAGACAGCCTTAGTGGAAACAGCATGCAAAGGTTGCTTTTTCCATCTGAAATACAAGAAGAGTTGAAAATGTCAAGCATAAGGTAAAAATTCTCTAAATGTGTAATTCTTTTCCTTTATAATGCTCTGGGTTTTTCTTGGTTCTGCTGCTGTTTTATGATTATAAATTAATGCTTTATTATGAAATAATACTTTTCATAGATTACTAATATTTATTTAAAGGGGGCATATAAATAGGTGGGTATGACAGGATTCCAATGAGCAACGCTATATTTTAGGGAGAAAATGGCTAATTTTCTGAATTCTGCACACATTGTATTTAGTAGTACACTGTGGCAGTTTGTCTCATTTATTTTTCAGCTTATCACTTCTCATTTTATTTGCATTTTATTTGTGGAGCATTACTCTAAATCACTTGCCACTAGTTTTGAATTATGTTAAATAAATAAAATCAGTTAATACATTTTCTATCTGACCGTTAACTTTTAAACACTTGTAAATCAGTTCAGAGTCAAATAGGCTCCACAGAACACAACATAGAAAACCATTCCTAAATGGGGAGTTGATTACAAGGTACAGTTCAGATTGATGACGAGCTATATCATTATTTCACTTTTACTTAGAAGAATAATAAAAAAATCTATGTATAATACAAAGTAAGATACACTTGTTGATGTAATGTTGTATGTGCTTTAAATTCCAATTTGTTTCAATAAATGTTTAAGTTTGAAACAAATTTGCACTGCTAGATTTAAAAAAAGGAAAAAAAGTTTAAAATGCGCACATATAATAACATTCAAATGTGTTCAATGACTTAACCAATTTGAAAGTTGGAACATTTTGTTTGTTTTTTTTTTTTTCAACAAAGAGTCTGCTGTCCCATTATTGTGTAAGAAATATTTTTAATTTGTGTTATACAGCAGTAATAGTGATAATAAAATGCAATTAAATGCATTAGTAGGCTACATTAAATGATGCTTTTTAAAAGTACTAGCCAACCCGCGGCGTACCATACGCTGCATAATCAGGCCGATTTTTTTTTTTTAATGATTTTTAAGCACAGGGAGAAAATTAACATTTTAAATATTCGGTAATGTAATAAATCAGTAAGAAGAGCAACATTGTAGCAATGCACGGAACGAACCAACACACAATCGTCCTTGACTGAAAACTGACGGACCGCCATAGTGCCTTGTCCTGCCAGATGGAGGGATGCGAGTGCACTGCGCTCAGGCACGTGTGGAACGGCAGGTGAGTAGAAGGACGTCCACTCGGCTCCCTCCATTATGCTAGTCTGCTGATATGTCGTTCAGCATGCACTGCCCGCTCATGTGCCCCCCTCCAACTCGTCACTTGAGTCGTCGTCGTCTGTGCACAGTCCAGATGCACATGTGATTCACGTAGATGTTTCATTGCTCTGTGCAGTTTTGGCTGCTTTTCTATATATAATCCACCAAGACACTCGACCACAGTAGTAGCGAGGTGGGAGGGGTGTGTGCACAAAGGGTAGGAACGCAACCAGTGGGAGGGTATGAGTCGCACTTAGTGGGAATTGCACGATTTGCAGCCCGAATGGGGTTCAACAGTTTACCCATGTCTCTCTGCGCTGGGTAGACACACGCTCAATCTCATGCATAATTATTAATTGAATGCTAAACACTTCTGGAAAGACATGGTTGTCTAAAATGGGTTGGTGTAAGAATACAACAGTAAGTTAATGAAAAGATGGAACTCTGGAGAGAGCAAAACACAACACAATAGTGAAGCCGCGGCATAACAAATGCCACATAATAGTTTATTGATGGTTGAACACTTCTGGAAAGACACAGTTGTCTAAAAAGGGAGGGTTTGAGGATACAACAGAAAGTGAATTAAAAGATGGAACTCTGGAGAGAGCAACATATAATTGTCCATGACTGAAGAAGATGCATGTTTGTCGCGGATGCGAATTGCTTTATGTAGCGTGTAAAACAGTTTGCTATGGTGCACACGGTCGTGCGACGTAACCAAAAACTCGGTTTTTAAAGACTGCTTACTTCATTGTGTTTTAACCTCAGTCGGAAAGGATTGTTTTAAGGATCCCATTGGATACCCCTTGCAAACCTTTTTACACGCTGCATATGGCGATTCACCTCCGCGAGAAACATGCCTCTATGAACAGTCAACGTGGCTCGGAGGTGCCAGGAGTTGGTGGGCGTGGCTACTTCCTGCGTGCGCCATAGGTGTCTGTCTTGTCGGCGGCTCAGTGAATCCACACCCCTTCCGACATGCTTTCTATGGTTGTCTTGCCTTAGTGAATTACAGTGTATATATATATATATATATAGATAGATATATATAGATATAGATTTTACAATGTCATGTGTAGCTGCGTTTTGAGGGTTTGATTTCTAAATAGTTCAAAACAGTTGAAATGCAGCTAACAGACAAGCATTCTTGTAATATTGTTTGCCATCACACAATCCAAGTGTCTTCCTTTTCAACATTTTAGTGAAATTCAAAGCTAATGGTTCACACAAAAATAAGGAAAAAGTTGATAATACAGTGGCTTGCAAAGGTATTCGGCCCCCTTGAACTTTTCCAAATTTTGTCACAGTACAGCCACAAACATGAATCATTTTCATTGGAATTCCACGTGAAAGACCAATACAAAGTGGTGTACACGTGAGAAGTGGAACGAAAATCATACATGATTCCAAACATTTTTTACAAATAAATAACTGCAAAGTGGGGTGTGCGTAATTATTCAGCCCCCTTTGGTCTGAGTGCAGTCAGTTGCCCATAGACATTGCCTGATGAGTGCTAATGACTAAATAGAGTGCACCTGTGTGTAATCTAATGTCAGTACAAATACAGCTGCTCTGTGACGGCCTCAGGGGTTGTCTAAGAGAATATTGGAAGCAACAACACCATGAAGTCCAAAGAACACACCAGACAGGTCAGGGATAAAGTTATTGAGAAATTTAAAGCAGGCTTAGGCTACAAAAAGATTTCCAAAGCCTTGAACATCCCACAGAGCACTGTTCAAGAGATCATTCAGAAATGGAAGGAGTATGGCACAACTATAAACCTACCAAGACAAGGCCGTCCACCTAAACTCACAGGCAGAACAAGGAGACCGCTGATCAGAAATGCAGCCAAGAGGCCCATGGTGACTCTGGACGAGCTGCAGAGATCTACAGCTCAGGTGGGGGAATCTTTTCATAGGACAACTATTAGTCGTGCACTGCACAAAGTTGGCCTTTATGGAAGAGTGGCAAGAGGAAAGCCATTGTTAACAGAAAACCATAAGAAGTCCCGTTTGCAGTTTGCCACAAGCCATGTGGGGGACACAGCAAACATGTGGAAGAAGGTGCTCTGGTCAGATGAGACCAAAATGGAACTTTTTGGCCAAAATGCAAAACGCTATGTGTGGCGGAAAACTAACACTGCACATCACTCTGAACACACCATCGCCACTGTCAAATATAGTGGTGGCAGCATCATGCTCTGGGGGTGCTTCTCTTCAGCAGGGACAGGGAAGCTGGTCAGAGTTGATGGGAAGATGGATGGAGCCAAATACAGGGCAATCTTGGAAGAAAACCTCTTGGAGTCTGCAAAAGACTTGAGACTGGGGCGGAGGTTCACCTTCCAGCAGGACAACGACCCTAAACATAAAGCAAGGGCAACAATGGAATGGTTTAAAACAAAACATATCCATGTGTTAGAATGGCCCAGTCAAAGTCCAGATCTAAATCCAATCGAGAATCTGTGGCAAGATCTGAAAACTGCTGTTCACAAATGCTGTCCATCTAATCTGACTGAGCTGGAGCTTTTTTGCAAAGAAGAATGGGCAAGGATTTCAGTCTCTAGATGTGCAAAGCTGGTAGAGACATACCCTAAAAGACTGGCAGCTGTAATTGTAGCAAAAGGTGGTTCTACAATACTGTGTGGGCTGAATAATTACGCACACCCCACTTTTCAGTTATTTATTTGTAAAAATTGTTTGAAATCGTGTATGATTTTTGTTCCACTTCTCACGTGTACACCACTTTGTATTGGTCTTACACGTGGAATTCCAATAAAATTGATTCATGTTTGTGGCTGTAATGTGACAAAATGTGGAAAAGTTCAAGGGGGGGCGAATACTTTTGCAAGCCACTGTAGGTGCAATATAGGGGGGAGGGAAGTTTTATGGTATCTTGCTTAAGGGTATCTAGGTTACATTTCTTATGATTTCTGTCTGTTATCTCATTCACTGCATCTATGTACATAATGGTCAGTAAACAATATACCCTTAGTGCTTATCTGTCTAACTGTTCATGTTTCTTTCTGGCTGTCTAACTACTACTGTCACATAAAGTTAACCTTATGAACATTCCATTTTATCTTTAGCATATAGGAGATTAAACAAAATCTTCCATTATCTAGTTCAAAACTATGCAAACTAAGGTAAATCTACTGTAAGGACAAAGGAAGCATTACCCATACTGCTAGGCTTTAGTGAAACATCATGCCTTTTAACAGTGTAGGTTTAACAGGGATGCTGGCATCCATTTGCTTTCCAAAGTAAGTGACTGAAATCCAGCTTATACCGGAATCTATGTGGACTTCAACTGATGAGAAAAGTGTAAATCAGAGTTACATTGACATCACTCCATAGGCCTCTTTGCAGAACTCTTTAGCTAGAAGACGAGAAATGGACTCGAGCAAGGACAAAGACCTATATCTGCAATTCAAGGGATGACAATTAAGATGGACAGAATAACCCACCTAATTAGAAAGACACTTGTTTTGTGACTGGAAATGACTTTAATCCAATCAAGAGATGGTTCAGCCTTCTTTTTAAAAACGAATGCACCCCATCTCTCAAAGTATATTTGAGGAGACATGAGTATGGTAAGTTGAGAAGTTCAGGGATTCTCTCTGCACGCTCTGTCTGGGATTCTCTCAGGGGAAGGGGCACTCTGAACTGATTGAACTGACTGAAAACGTCTGAATCCGGATCTCTGAACGAAAAGGTTATGAGCCTCTTGCTTGGAGAGCCAAAGCCGACAAACTCTTTGCCTTTGTGGAACTCAAGCGGAGACCTTGTCTTTCAACCCAAAGCTGTGTTCTAGTAGTCTGATGACATTAAGATGCCATGACTACAATAAGGGAACTTCAGCATCTAAATTATTTGGCAAAATGAGTAATGTCATTTCCTTATGAAGTGGCAAAAGACGGCAAAAAGTAAGCTGAGGAAGAAGCAACACCACACTGACAAGTATGCAGAAAAGAGAAAGAATGCACTCCAACGCATGAAGAATCTTCCATTTGAACCCAAAGCAACACCAAACCAACAATTCCACACATCGGACATCATCCATGAAGACTTGATATCAAACTATTTATCTGTGCCAAGATAAAGTAGAGTTCTAAATCCCAGTAAATAGCCAACCTACATTTTGTCTCGTTTTGTCTTATAGTCACTATATATAGTCTTGTATGTCAAATATATCTGTATCTATCTACAAACCGGATTCCAAAAAAGTTGGGACACTATACAAATCGTGAATAAAAACTGAATGCAATGATGTGGAGGTGCCAACTTCTAATATTTTATTCAGAATAGAACATAAATCACGGAACAAAAGTTTAAACTGAGAAAATGTATAATTTTAAGGGAAAAATATGTTGATTCAGAATTTCATGGTGGTCAACAAATCCCAAAAAAGTTGGGACAAGGCCATTTTCACCACTGTGTGGCATCTCCCCTTCTTCTTACAACACTCAACAGACGTCTGGGGACCGAGGAGACCAGTTTCTCAAGTTTAGAAATAGGAATGCTCTCCAATTCTTGTCTAATACAGGCCTCTAACTGTTCAATCGTCTTGGGCCTTCTTTGTCGCACCTTCCTCTTTATGATGCGCCAAATGTTCTCTATAGGTGAAAGATCTGAACTGCAGACTGGCCATTTCAGTACCTGGATCCTTCTGCTACGCAGCCATGATGTTGTGATTGATGCAGAATGTGGTCTGGCATTATCTTGTTGAAAATGCAGGGTCTTCCCTGAAAGAGATGACGTCTGGATGGGAGCATATGTTGTTCTAGAACCTGAATATATTTTTCTGCATTGATGGTGCCTTTCCAGACATGCAAGCTGCCCATGCCACACACACTCATGCAACCCCATACCATCAGAGATGCAGGCTTCTGAACTGAGCGTTGATAACAACTTGGGTTGTCCTTGTCCTCTTTGGTCCGGATGACATGGCGCCCCAGATTTCCAAAAGAACTTGAATCGTGACTCGCCTGACCACAGAACAGTCTTCCATTTTGCCACACTCCATTTTAAATGATCCCTGGCCCAGTGACAACGCCTGAGCTTGTGGATCTTGCTTAGAAATGGCTTCTTCTTTGCACTGTAGAGTTTCAGCTGGCAACGGCGGATGGCACGTGGATTGTGTTCACTGACAATGGTTTCTGGAAGTATTCCTGAGCCCATTCTGTGATTTCCTTTACAGTAGCATTCCTGTTTGTGGTGCAGTGTCGTTTAAGGGCCCGGAGATCACGGGCATCCAGTATGGTTTTACGGCCTTGACCCTTACGCACAGAGATTGTTCCAGATTCTCTGAATCTTCGGATGATGTTATGCACAGTTGATGATGATAGATGCAAAGTCTTTGCAATTTTTCGCTGGGTAACACCTTTCTGATATTGCTCCACTATCTTTCTGCGCAGCATTGTGGGAATTGGTGATCCTCTACCCATCTTGGCTTCTCAGAGACACTACCACTCTGAGAAGCTCTTTTTATACCCAATCATGTTGCCAATTGACCTAATTAGTGTTTATTGGTCTTCCAGCTCTTCGTTATGCTCAAATTTACTTTTTCCAGCCTCTTATTGCTACTTGTCCCAACTTTTTTGGGATTTGTTGACACCGTGAAATTTTGAATCAACATATTTTTCCTTTAAAATGATACATTTACTCAGATTAAACGTTTGATCTGTCATCTACGTTCTATTACAAATAAAATATTGACATTTGCTATCGCCACATCATTGCATTCAGTTTTTATTCACAATTTGTTTAGTGTCCCAACTTTTTTGGAATCCGGTTTGTATATACTGTATGTATATCTCTCATACTTCTATAATCCTTATTTTATCCAATAAATTGTATTAGTCTGTTTCTTAAAACTAGTGTGCTTCAGTTACATTGATATAATTCTAAAGGCTGGAGACCCACCTGTTACAATAAAGATGAGGTAAATAAAGTTGGAGCCTTGCTGAATAATTGATTAATTAATGGTATTGGCGAAGACAAAACTGATAAATTTAGTTAAAATGTCTTTTTCAAATTCCACATTATTATGGCATCTTCCAGGGTGGCCATTTCATTGATTATTAATCATCAAAAATTCCTATATTGCCATTAACAATAATTTAGAGAATACCTATAGAGTTGCATCATATAATTTTTATTTTTATTTGTTGTTGTTACATCATATAATTGAAAATTTGGCTTTCATAGACTTGTGATAGCTCAAAAGCTTTTACAGACAGTAGATACCAACAAGATTGATGTAAAACTGGCATTGATTTATGTCTTGTTAGTTGTTGGTTTTGGAGGGACTGACTAGCTGCATCTCAGATTTCTTAAACATTTTTGAAATACCTATCAATGAAAAGTTAAAAACTGTAGTTCCAATGTAAAATTATTGGCTGCACTGGACCATGATGGAAATTGGGTCTGGATAACCCAATATAATAGCATCAGAGACCTGCTGAATCATCATGATCTCCCAATAATGCAGCCATGAGTGAGTTTGTAGTGTAATGTACTATAAACACTGAGTATGTTGTTGTTCACGCTTTGCTTTCAGAGCAATACTTTTATAATTTCCTCATATTTATATAGTTTTTTATTTAAATTGTTTTACTATTAATTTACCTCAGACTTCAGTAGTGAGGTGGTGTTCCTGTGGTACCATGTGTGTGTGCGTGTGTGCGTGTTACTGATGGTCTGGGAAGGCATATCCATGGAGGGATGCACAGACCACGAGAGGCTAGAAAACCACACCTTGACTGCCATTAAGTATCTGGATGAAAATCCTTGGACCCATTGTCAGACCCTGTGCTGGTGTAGTGGGTCCTGGCTTTCTCCTGGTGCAAGACAATGCCCGGCCTTGTGGTGAGAGTATTCAGGCAGTTCCTGGAGGATGAAGGAATTAGTACCATTGACTGGTCCCCACCTTGCCCGAGTTAAATCCAATAGAACACCTCTGGGACATTGTTTTGGTCCATCAGATGCCTCCAGGTTGCACTTCAGACTGTCCAGGAGCTCAGTGATGCCCTGGCCCTGATCTGGGAGGAGATCCCCCAGGGCACCATCTGTCGTCTCGTTAGGAGCATGCCCGATGTTGTCAGGCATGCATACAAGTATGTGGGGGCCATACAAACTACTGAGTACGATTTTGAGTTGCTGCATTTTTCAGGGTGTCTTTGTAGGCTGATAATTTTCTTTCCTTTAGTTCATAAGACATTACCCAGTCCATATCAGTATAGATATCCAGCATGATATTTTTTCTCATTGAGATATGATGTTTTCAAAGCGTTCCTTAAATTTTTTTGAGCAGTTTATATAAATGGATGGAAATTGCTAAGGAAGCACTGTTATATTAGAATATCCTATGAAGAAAATATTGAGACAGAATTTGCTGTAGAATGAATACATAGTGTGTTGCTTTTATTTTTACTGATATAAAAACTTATATATACTCCTATTTTATTGCTTTTTAGTTTTAATCCTGTGGCCCCCACAAGCATGTTAAAGGTCTTAAGTCGAATAGCAGTGCAAGAGGCAACCTGGGTATGTAATTATAATTCAAAGTTAAATGATTTATTCTCTTAGCATATTTTAATGTATTGATTTTTTTTAGATACTGTTAAAAGTTCCTACTGTGTTTTTTGCTTTTTCATTAATTGCATTATTGTATTACTAAATATTTTATTTCTATATTTTGAAAAACCGAAAGTTAGACTTCAGTGTCAATTTTGTGTTCCTTAAGTAAAACTCAAAAATTTAATACAAAAAAGTTTGGGTCCATTTTGCTTTTTATTTTTTAGAACATTGCTTCTTTACAAAACATTCTCACTAATCATTTGAATTTCAGAATGGTGAAAAAACGAATGGTCCTGACAAAGATTCTTTACATGTTCTTTGTAATGGTTGTTCAGGTGATATCAGGAGTGCAATTAACAGCCTTCAGTTCTCATCATTAAAAGGTAATTCTATTTATAAATTGGTTGGTATATATAAATTGTATGACTGTTTTCACCCCCCTAAAGTATTGTCTGATCATTAAAACATACCATTGTATTACGTGAACTAGTCAAAAACATCAATACAGTTCCTTTAGACTGAGATGACCTTGAAAAATTTATTGATTTTGTTTTTAAGTTCCAGTGCATGTTTTTTTTTTCTTTTTTCAGTAGTTTTAAAGGAAATATATTTATTATAAATATTTGGTTTTATGACTCTATATGCTAGTTGTTTTATACAGTGTTCATTATTTTATTATGGTTAGCAATAAATCATATGAAGTGTATCAGTCATAATATGAATTTGTCAAAACTAGCCTGAGTATTCCTTTGACTTGCATTTGTTTTTACTACTTTTTTATTATTTTTGTGATAGTATTTTAAAATATAAATGTAATTTGAATTTTATAGATTACACATTGAAAAGTGGTTTGCAAAATAGGAAAAAGGGAAAATTCAAAGCCATATCCCATAAAGCAACTTTAGAAGTGAGTTCTAAATTAAATGCTTCACATTTGGAGAAATTGGAGGAGTTGCCAGCCATTGGTGGAAAAGATGTGTCATTATTCCTTTTCAGAGCTTTAGGGAAAATTTTACACTTCAAACGTAAGTTATCCTGAAATGTTTAATTTCTTTTCCTTCCATTTCTTAATTGTAAAGAAGTAAAAATGCCATCTGTTCCAGTTTTAAGCTGGTAGTTTAATATATTTGTTATTAATTTGAATGTTTTAGAATACATTTAAAATCGTAGAGTATGGAGTTAGAAGCTCCATAACATTCAGGTAAAGGCTGTAGCCTGAAATTCTCTGTTACAAGAGCTCAACTTCCATTGCCTTAGATTCTAATATCTTGTTATGTTGACCGGTGTGTCCTGCAGGGAACAGAAACTCAATGGAGGACAAGGCTTATTGTTGGGAATTGCAATCCTGCCATATAGCCAAAACCACAGCAATTTACAACACCACCACAAATCAATCACAACACCAAAGAAATGTATGCTTTGATTAGCATGTTGAAGTTCTTTAATATAAGTAATTGCCAGGCTCTGTCGGTAGATGCGCAATAAAAATCAACATAAATGAAAACGGAAGTTAGCTGATTTGCTGTTAGCTGTATGATTTGTTGTCATCTTCATTTGCTGTAGTAGTGTGGAAAGGGGAGCAGCAGCATAATTCAAAAGTGTTTAGTAGTGCAGTAGAAGCAATAATTTAGCATTTTGGGTTGCCGTGGTCTCAAATGCCAGAGTTCCCAAAGAATAGTTTTTCCTTAGACTGATGTAGTATAATAAACAAAAGTTAGAATGTATAATAAAGTAAAATATACAAGTGTAAATAAAATGTGTATGGTACATGAAATAATGTCATATGCAGATCATGCAAGTGCAAAGCTTATGAAATATGCAGACCACAATGAAACATTTAATATTGCTTGAACGTGATGGCTGCCTGTATTTGGATACAGTGGATGGCTGTCAGACCATTTCTGCATTTGCACCATGTTGTACAGTAGCATGCAAATGTTTGGGTGCTTTTGTCTGTTGTAAATAGTTGAAGGCAGCAGAAGATCACCAAAAGGCATTAAGTTTAAAGATTACACATTTCTTTAATATTTTAAGCAATATTATTCACAGGTACAAAATACCAAAAAAATGAAAAGGGCCCGAAGCAAAAGGTGGGCACCTAACATAATCAGTACTTGGTACCACCCCGTTAGGCAAGTATCACAGCTTGTAAATGTTTTTTACAGCCAGCTTAGAGTCCTTCATTTTTTACCAGGGATATTTTCACCCATTTGCCTTTGCAAAAGGCTTCTAATTATACATGATCTTGCATGCCGTGCTCCTTTGAGACCTATCCACAGATTTTCAGTGATGGACAGAGGACTGTGAAAGCCATGGCAAAACCATCAGCTTGTACCTCTTGAGGTATTATATTTGATTTTTGAGGTGTGTTTCGGATCAGTATCTTATTGTTGAACCCTTCCTCTTTTTAACTTTTTTTTTTCTTTTTACAGATCTTTTAACTTTTTTACAAATGGTGTGGTGTTTGCTTCCAGAATTTGCTGGTATTAATCTGAATCCATTCTTCCCTTCACCAGACATGTTCCCTGTGCTACTGGCTGCAACACAAGCCAAAAGCATGATCAAGCTACCCCCATGCTTAATAGTTGGAGAGGTGTTCTTTTCCTGGAGTTCAGCACCATTTTTTTTCTCCAAACATACCTTTTGGACATTGTGGACAAATGTTTTCTTTTGACTTCATCAGTCCAAAAGATTTATTTTCAAAATACATCAGGCTTGTTTAGATGTTCATTTGCAAACTTCTACCATTGAATTGTGTGGCATGGATGCAGGAAAGGTTTTCTGCTGACTCTACCATGAAGGTCATATTTGTTCAGGTGTCTCTGCACAACAGAACAGTGCACAACCCCCGTTACAGAGTCTGCAAAATCTTCATGAAGGTCTTTTGCAGTCAAATGGGAGGTTTTATTTTTTATTTGCCTTTCTAGTAATCAACGTACAATTCTTACAGAAACATTTCTTGGTCTTTTTGATCTCAAATTGACCTCCACCATTGTTGTTAACTGCCATTTCTTAATAACATTATCTTCTTGTACCTTTCTTTTGCTTTGTGAGCATCAATTATTTTTCAGAGTGCTAGGCAGCATCTCAGAGGAACCCATGGCTGCTGATTGTTGGAGCAAGGTTTGAGGAGTAAGAGAATTTATATAGCTTTGCAATTTGCATCACCTGGGGTCTACATCGTGTGTAGAATTCACACCAAAACATGGCGCAAGGACAAAAGCGAAAATGTGCATATGCACAAAAGAAATCCAGATGTATAAATCTGTGTGTTTGCCAACTTCCACGTCATTCCACTCCATAAATCCCGGTCAGCGTGAAAAGAAATGCACGTGTATGCGCCTGCTGCCCCACCCCAACTCCTCCCAGAATGACTCCTCTTTGAATATGCAAATCAATATAAATAGCTCTTAAGCTCAGCGTTCTGTGAAAAGGCAATGGCAAAAGCACAGGGAAAATGGAAGTATTTCAGTGAATACCAAGTGGAGGCAAGGAAAAATGTACTATTTGTTGGTTTAAACAGTGGTATAAACAACAAGGAAGTTGATCGAGTGACATAGTGTCAGAGAAACTCCAAAGCTCAAGTTCACAAAGTCGCATAGTGCCTGAAATAAAAGAAGTTGTCAGTTATCAAAGTCACTGTAGAAAGGCGAGTCGTAGCCCACCGTCTTAAGTGTCATATGGAAGCTTATTAGGGTACAGAGAAAAGAAAAAAATAGGGACACAGTGAGAAAAATGCTCGAAATGTCAACTTTAATACTGAAATTTCCACTTTATTTTGTCATTAAAGTAGGACATCATAAAGTTCATCTTTAAATCGTTTAAGTTACTAGTTTGTCAAATACCATCGTAACTAAATTAGCATGTTAAATGCTTTGTTTTGTATGCGTTTTATGTGCTATATGTGTGTGAATCACTATGTGCTTCTTAAATGGGGTTTCTCTTCCTTCAACAGGACACAGAATCCATTACATTTGTGATATTACAGCTCTCTGAATAATTTTAAAGTACTGAGATGTATACTTGAAATCGTGTTATTAAATGTGGGAACAGGTGGCGCAGTGATAGTAACAAGCCGGCGCCCTGTCCAGGGATTGTTCCTGCTCCCCTGCAAGATGCTTGCTGCGCCATCCGGGACCTTCGATGAAATAATTTATTGCAGCAGTGCTGTCTCTTTCAAACATACTAACCTGCAATTCCTGTCCCTTATTTTCTATCTCCAAGTAACCAATCGCCACAAAATCAGCCCTGTAATAGAAGTTAAGCCATCTGTAAGCTTAGAATGCAGATTCTTAAAAATTTTTTAAGGAACATTGAAATATCTTCGTAGTACATGTTTAATTATTCTATCCTTCTAGTGTCTCGCCAGCCCCAGCAAGAATACAGCTTGAGGCAGGAACAATCCCTGAACTAGCTAATGCTGCAACACCGTGTCCTCACATGTTTAATTATTAACAATATAGATTATTTAAATAGCATTTTCTGTATAATGTAATAAACATTTTGCAGCATTTCATCTTAAAAATGATATCATCATTGTATATAAATACGCACTTTTATAAAGTGGCTCAGGTTGTACAATATTATAACTATCGCACGTTTACAATGAGGTAATTGTACTAATAAGTACAAACAGTCATGCAAGGAGCACTCGATGGACTGATTGACTGCGTTTTTAGTTCTTGAGATGAAACTGTTTCTGAACCATGATGTCCCTACAGGAAATGCTCTGAAGTGTTTGCCATATGAGAGCAGTTCAATAGACAGTGCGCATGGCTGGGGAAGCGTGTGCTTGATGCTGTATACAGATAATTTTGTTTCCGATCAGCTGCTGTTAGAGCTGTGATTCCACACTCTGATACAGTGGGATAAATAGTCTGAGTGGTGCATTGAGAGGAACAACGCTAAAGCAGCTATGGTATTTGGAATAGTTCGGCCATTCCGTGGACCATTATATTATACTATTATATTGTTACAGGTTAATTTACAATCGGATGCCTTAAACTAATACACTGAAATTAACAGCATATTGTTTATTTATAAAGCTGCATCGGGGATGTGCATCTAAAAAAGAAAGGGAAACCACACTTGAACAAAAGCACTGCTTTGATGCTGGGTGCCGCCAGTTTGCAAAACCGAGCGGAGAACTTGCATACGCCAGGGTTTGAGGTACCGTGAAAATGTGCGTGGCTTTATGCCAAGTTTAGGTTTTATACATCTCGATTTGAGTGTGGAAACGGGAGTATGCAACATTTTTGTGCGTACACACCGTTTATACATGCGGCTCCTGGTGTTTCCTAATGATGGCTTTGAACAAGCCATAGCCCTAGCAAGCTATTTAAGGTCTGAGACCTCAAATATCCTGGTGGTACCCAAATTATTGCATGGTGCTCCTTTTTTCAATGTACAATTATTCAAAACAAAAATAATACACTAATCGTGCATAAAATGCTGAAAAAAATGTCAACTTTAACTTTATGCCTTTTGGTAATCAGTTCATCTTCTGCTTAACTATTCACAGTAACAGACATTTTAAGCAACGGCCCCCACACTTTTGCATACCACTGTATATTGTGACCTTTGGCATAATTCTACTCATCACTGTATCCTGTTACTGGAAGTTTGTTAATAACAATGCACAAAGAGAATTGTTTTTTCTGTTACTGAGACTAAAATATTTTCAATGCAGCAGTCAACACTCAAAAGTATACAGATTATATTGTAAAAATCTTGTAAGTTTTAACGTCTACTGGTTGTTACTGGAATTAGCCTGCCAGAGGTGGTCTGCAGAATGACCAGAATGTAATGCAAGCATTGTTTTAGAGACTTTTTCGTAGCAGGCAGTAGATTAGCCAACATTCCTGGTTTCTGTTTCTAAGGTTTGACTTTTTTATGATGACTGCCTTCCACTTAACAGCATGCTATCTCATCTCTGATTCTCTAGTTGCAGGCAGACCATGAATGTAGCAGCTTATAGCAGTGTGTGAAATAAAGGACAAGTTTGAAGTCATAGAGAATGATTTTCAGATGTATTTACAGTTTGTTCAATGTTACCTGGAAGTTGGGAAAAGTGTGTTGTTTTTTTGTTTTGTTTTTTTTTTCCCCCTACAAACTTCCTGTAAACAGACACCAATAAGCCAGACTTTCATAGAGAGAGAGAGAGAGGGAAGACTGGAATATTAGCATTAATAGTAACAAAAATGGAGTAATAAACTGAAAAAAAGTACTCCGATGAGTCATCCTGTGCAGTTAAATAAATGGCAATAAAAGCTACTTTAATGCAGACCTTTTTGTCCTTTTAACTAGAACTGACACTGCGTCTCTTGTATGGCAAATGAGTTTGTGTTTGGTACTGAAGCTACCATTGAAATTGCAGCTTAAAAGCAAAAATGATCTGTTTTACTTGTAAAATTGTTAATATGTTAACCTTGTATAATTGTGATAAACATATTATGAACATTTGATTTGTGTATTTTTAAGGGTTTATACTGTGTTTGTTTATTATTTGTTTGTGTTTTAAAATAGAAGTTTCAGTAAGAAACAAATACTGCATAATAAAAATAGTAATCTGTATTTATAATTACACCAAGCATTAGGAAGGTCTAGCTGGTAAACTTTATATATAAAAAAAAACTGAAAAATGGAAAATGATTCATCCATCCATCCTCTTCCGCTTATCTGAGGTTGGGTCGCGTGTTTAGCAGCTTGAGCAGAGAGGCCCAGACTTCCCTCTCCCTGGCCACTTCTTCTAACTCTTCTGGGAGAATCCCAAGGCGTTCCCAGGCCAGCCGGGAGACATAGCCCCTCCAGCGTTTCCTGGGTCTTCCCTGGGGCCTCCTCCCGGTTGGACATGCCCGGAACACCTCACCAGGGAGGCGTCCAGGAGGCATCCTGATCAGATGCCCGAACCACCTCATCTGATTCCTCTCGATGCGGAGGAGCAGCAGCTCTACTCTGAGCCCCTCCTGGATGACTGAGCTTCTCACCCGATCTTTAAGGGAACGCCCAGACATCTTGCGGGGAAACTCATTTCAGCCACTTGTATTCGTGATCTCAATTGGAAAATGATTGTGTATGAATATTTAAATTTAAACATTGTTTAACAACCAGTGTCAGTTAACTGAGACAGTGTGTGAGAAGTTATATATTTTTGTTACTTATGGTGAAAAACACTTTTTTTGAAATTAAAGCTTTATTTCACATAAGAACATTACAGAAGAAATTACAGTACGACAGATTGTAGTTATGAATATCAATTTTTTTTATGCAATATGTATTATGGATAAATATTTATATAAGGGCTTAGTGTAAAAAGATTTTTAAAGGGATTAAATAAGTCTGAAACAATATCGGAATCAGTCGTTTCAGATACATAGGTGATCAGTATCTGCCCTAAAAATCTGACCAAAGAATTTCCTACATTTAATCTTTTATAAACAAAGTTGCATATATGTACATTTTTCTATTTGCTGAAAAATAGTGTTTCAATAATGAGGGTTTTAATTGATCTGAGGTGTGTGGGTTGTATTTCTCCATGCCCTGCAATAAACGCCATAAAATGGATTTCTCTTTCGTTATTGTAGATTTATTCATTGATTGTGTATTACTTTACAACTGAGCTAGAGGTCAGGGTATTTTTTGTGGCATTTTTTGTCGCTTTTTTGTTTTATTTTAGTAATATTTTTATTTTATTTTTTTTATTTTTATTATATTTTTTTAGTAACCCCTATGTCAAGAAAGTAATGACAATACTGTTTTAACTACAGGTGAGCCTCGTGCTGATTCAGACTTGCCGCAGCTGCCTAATCACCTATCAGAGCACGAGAGATGCAGACTACTGCTGGACCCGGAGGTTAGTATTGCCACTTGAACTTAAAAATAAAAGTGTTTGTAACCTCAAGCTCGAAATTTTTGTTGAACTTCCTCTTATCTTGCTGCATCACCTCACAATTTTGTCCTTTTAAAGAGTAAGGGCCTTTTTAGTATGTATGTATATATTAAAAGTTATGTTTCTAAATTATTTAACAGATGATTTTAGATAAAACATGCCTCTCTGGAGAGTTGTTTAGCCTGTACCTTCATCAGAACTACTTGGATTTCTACTCTGAAATTGATGATGTTGTCCGTGCCACTGAATACCTCTCAGATGCAGACTTCTTCACAGCAGAGTGGAGCGTAAGACATTTTCATTTATTAAATTAGTAACAGCCCCTAAATATAAAACTGTTTTTCAAAAAATAAAAATAAAAATCTGGTTACTGTTTACTAAAAGCAGCTCTATGTAGCATTGATTGAAAGCTTAGGGGTTTTTTTGCTCTTTGTCATATGCTATCTATACTAATAAAAGGCAAAGCCCTGACTGACTCGCTCACTCACTCATCACTAATTCTCCAACTTCCCGTGTAGGTAGAAGGCTGAAATTTGGCAGGCTCATTCCTTACAGCTTCCTTACAAAAGTTGGGCAGGTTTCATTTCAAAATTCTGCATGTAATGGTCATAACTGGAACCTATTTTTCTCCATATAATGTAATGGAGTTGAGCTCGATGGCTGTGGGGGGCGGAGTTTCGTGTGACATCATCACGCCTCCCACGTAATCACGTGAACTGACTGTCAACGCAATACGTAGAAAACAAGGAAGAGCTCCAAAAAGCGCTGAAGAAAACATGCATTATACAATTGAGAAGGCAGCGAATCAATAAGAAGCGACCAAGTCACACACACAACCATATTCATGAGTACAGCTACTTCGGAAACAAAGCACGGTGTAAACCTAAAGTTTAAATTAAGTTCATAGACAGGCTGCCGCTGGCTTTTGTCATGCCCACGGCTAATGCGGGATACAAGTTTAATGAGAGGACGCAGGATATAAACGAGAGTTTTGATCACTTTGTAACTAAGTTAAAATTACTGGTGAGGGGCTGTGCTTATGCAAATTCCGAGAGACTGTCTTTGGGGGGATTGATAGTTAAGGTGGGTGAGAGAGTCACGTCATCATCTCCCCTCCCATTCACCTCATTTCACTGTGAGCTGAGCTCCGCAGCTAACGCAGTCTTGATGAACCAACTTTGTGACGCTGCCACCAAATACTCACAGAATAATCCACAAGTTAATACACACGCTGTCTCTACAGTTTCTCCACACTCTAAATCCTCCAGGCACTACTTACAAAAGGTTACATTGACAATCGTGTTACGTTATTTTTAAAATGTTTCCTTTTCTTAGCACAAGTACAGCTGAGAAGCTTCGATGCATGTCCTCCATAACGCGTTAAAAAATAACGCATTTACTCACACTTTGCATTACAAGCAAAGGGGAACTTCTGGCAATGCATGATTTCCTGGTACACCGATTACATTGATGTACACATCAGAGCTACAAAAATGTAACAGTCGGAAGAAAGCGCGTTGCTATGACTGATTGAAGGAAAATTTAATTTCAAAAGACTATCCGTTGGGAGCCTTGATAAAAGCGTGGTTTTGTGCACATATATATATGTATATATATGTGGTTGTATATGTATATATACTGTGTATATATATATATATATGTGTGTGTGTGTGTGTGTGTGTGTGTGTGTGTGTATGGATGTATGTATGGATAGAGATATATATAACCTGCTCAAAAAAATGAAAGGAACACTTTGAAATCACATCATATCTCAAAGGGAAAAAATATGCTGGATATCTCTACTGATATGGACTGAGTAATATGTTAGGAACAAAAGGATGCCACATTGTTTTATGGAAATTAAAATTATCAGCCTACAAAGGATTGAATTCAAAGACACCCTGAAAATCAAAGTGAAAAAATGATGTGGCAGGCTAGTCCATCTTGCAGAAATTTCATTGCAGCAACTCAGACTCATACTCTGTAGTTTATATGGCCCCCACGTACTTGTGTTCTGAGAGATCTCCTCTCAGATCTGGACCAGGGCATCACTGAGCTCCTGGAGAGTCTGAGGTGCAACTTGGTGGCATCGGATGGACCAAAACATTATGTCTCAGAGGTGTCCTATTGGATTTAGGTCAGGTGAGCATGGGGGCCAGTGGTATCAATTACTTCATCCTCCAGGAAGTGCCTGCATACTCTCGCCACATGAGGCCGGGCATTGTCATGCACCAGGAGGCACCCAGGACCCATTAAACCAGCATAGGGTCTGACAATGTCCAAGGATTTCATCCCGATACCTAATGACAGCCAAGGTGCTGTTGTCTAGCCTGCAGAGGTGTGTGCGTCCCTCCATGGATATGCCTCCCCCGACCATCACTGACCTACCACCAAACCGGTCATGCTGAATGATGTTACAGGCAGTATAACGTTCTCCACAGCTTCTCCAGACCCTTTCACATCTGTCACATGTGCTCAGAGTGAACCTGCTCTCATCTGTGAAAAACACAGGGTGCCAGTGGTGGACCTGCCAATTCTGGTATTCTATGGCAAATGCAGATCGAGCT